>NC_061807.1:5301445-5373945 GCF_021462225.1 Girardinichthys multiradiatus
TGCTCTGAATGTTGTGTACTGTTACCCAGCTGAGTCACCATGTGATTGTGCTTAGTGAGTTCAATAAGAGGTCCTCTCATGTGATGGACAGATATTAATGTGTTAGTCTTACTCTGTATCCTGGACAGAGCGTACTCCAGCCCCCTCATGGCTTTAGCTTGGTTGCTTTTAAACCTGGCCAGGCCAAACTCCTGGTGGACAGACAGAGACAGAAAGAACCTTCAACCACAGGTGACCAGTGCTCCCATCCAGGAAAGGACCTTCACATGTCCTTTTGTTCTTAGTGTGAGGAGGAACAGAAAAACAAGAAGCAGCAATGCAAGAAAAGATCTGACAATGATGGTGTGTTGACTGAATACTTACTTGTAGAACTTTGACCTGCTAATAGCGATTTTAGACGATTCTGATTTAATGTTAAGACCTATAATATAAGAAGAAATGAAAACTGAACTTAAAACGTTTCCTGCTGTGACTGGTCATTAATTTTATTAGATCCAGATGTGACAAGAAGCAGTCGATTTAAATGTTGGTGCTAGAATTGAGACTCATTGGACCATCGGATCAATTGTGGTCCAGTTCTGGTGAGCTGGGGTGAGTTGTAGCTTCAGTTTCCTTCTCTTATGCTTGGTTCACATGGCAGGATTTTCAAATTGTCGGCTGGTTTTCAAATCCTAAGAGACTCCAGACGTGACGATAAAAAGTTGTAGATATAACAGGTTCGGTCCTACAGTGTGTGGTGTCCAGCCACACGGTAACCACAACACACCAACACAACAGATTTCACTCACAAACATTCAGATGTCAGACGGGAAATCTTGCAAACCCTCGCAAGGTCAAACGTGAGTTCTGAGTGATTCTCCTCTGTGTTTCTGTCACGTCGCTTTCTGATTGGCTACGCGTCTGAACAGGCTGCGTGCTCGTTCGTCCTCGGGGAACACTCCACACGGTAGGGCCGAGACAATCCAACATATTGAATATCCTGATTTTTAGGTTGGAGTGATCCTGACGTCCTTCTGAGCCAACTAGATCACTCTTAACACGCAGCAGGAATATCTCATAAAATCATCTTCAGAGCCATCATGATGATCGAGGCATGTTGGAAGATCGGTTCAACAATCGGCAGAAAAAAACCGGCCGTGTGAACAAGGCATTAGCAGATTGGAGCGGTACCTAGTGTGGTCTCCTGCTGCTGAAGCTCATCTGCTTCAAGGGTTCATGTGATGTGTGCAGAGATGGTGTTCCTCATACCTTGGTTGGAAGGTGGGGTTGCCTGAGCTACTATTGACTTTCTGTCACCTCTGACATCAACAAGGCCTTTCCATCCACACGTCTGTTCACTGGATAATTTTTCCTTTTCAGAAACAGGTACGCTGTGATTGGCTGATTTGCCACATCGGTTAATAAGCGACTGAACAGGTGTACCCAATAAACTGGCAGGTCAGAGGATACTCTATGAAGCACACCTCTTGCTGTGTTTAGATATATTTTACTATGATTGTGAGGTCTTGAGGCTTTAACTACCAAACTGAAGACATGATGTCCTGGTTCTGATGGAGTTTACATGTTACCTGTATGGGCCGGGCCAGTCCATAAAGAGATGAGGAGATCCAGGCTTCTCGGCTCAGTTTGGTCCAAGTGGGCCGACTGCAGTCCTGTTCGAACATGCAGCGCTCCACCACCGTCTGAGAGAATTAAAACTGGACTTTACATTTAACTCCAAATTAATAATGAAACATGGAGTCCGTGTCCCTGAGACAGGATACAGACGACCTCTTAGAAAACATCGCAGTGTCTCACCATCAGAGTGTCGTGGTTCAGGTTCCAGGTCTTGGTGATTAGGGTGTTTGCTTCCAGGTCCACGATGGAGTCCTCCAGGACATAGACGGCCCGGGCCATGTGGGCAGGGAAGATGCGCTCCGCCCATCCCGGCAGCCGGTTGGTTTTGGTCAGCAGTTTCCGTGACAACAGGTGGTTGCTGGGTGTGACCTCTCGGTACAGGACGTCCTCAGTGAGGACATGAGTGCTGGGACACAAAACCAGGCGACCAGTCACCACTTAACGTCTAATTGTCTGACTTTATTTACAATTACATAAACAAATATTGCAGATTTTGACTTTAAAAAACTGAAATTATTTTCAATAGAGAGAAAAACCAACATATATTTAAGTATTTATTATGCAAATTAGCTAAATTAGGCATATTTGGGCATACCTCTGGCCACTAGATGGGGGCAAAGTGCTTCTAATATGATTCTTTGTATGTGTATAGTACTATACACCACCAGGTATTCTACCTGGTGGTGTATAGTACTATACACCACCAGGTATTCTACCTGGGCTGTGTGGTGGCTTGAGGGGACAGTGGTCCACTAGAGGTTAAAGAAATGTCCACTGCCTGAAGACATGCTTTATATTACTCGTAGTAAAAATCTTTTCACAATTTTTAATGTGTTCAGGTTTGGTCTTATAGTAAATGAAAGAGGACATATCATGCTTTTAAATTCTTCTTCTTCACCTTAAATCATTCAGTTGTGGTCTGTGTAAAGTAGAACCTCAATGCTTTGGTCTGAACCCCTTGTTCTTGTAGCTTCACAGGCTCCTCTTTTACCTGTTCTGAGGCGCTTCTGAGAACGACTCGTTTTGGTGCCGTCTCTTTAAATGCTACTGAGGCACTTCATACCCCGCCCCCCGACAGGTCAAAGAGCAATCCACTCCACTCCGTTCTGCCATTTTTGTAGTTTCATAGCAGAGATACAATTATCTAGCGGTGCTGAAACAAAACAAAAATGGCAAAAACAGTGAAAAACTTTTTATGTAATAAAAATATTCAAAACACGTACAGTTCGGTCCTCAAGGAGCTAAAAGCAGCACACAGCGCTAACATCAGCAGAAGGCTCGATGCTACTGCTATCAGAACAATGACCAGGACATCAATAAACACAATAAAGTCACGTCTAAAATAAAGTTTGTTGTCATTTTAGTGTAATTTGCAGCTTTCCGCTTTGCTGCGTTCGTTGTTTCTACAGACAGAAGGAACTGACCCTTTAATCAGAGAAAGTCTTTCAGCAAATCCTTCTTGATACTGGAGGAGGTTGATGAAGAACTCATCCTTGAAGAGCTTCATGCAGACGAAGAGGAACGTCTCCACTGATGTGGGAATATTTCCGTGAAAAATAATATTTACTTTGAGCAGGTTCTGATGCTGGGACACGGTGTAATGAATGTGTTAATGCACCCAACAACCGAACATTTAGACTTATACACTTGCAGCATGGCATACTTGAGGTTGGACTACAAAATCACAGAGAGAAATAAAAATGGCAGATTCATGAAATTGGTTAGCTGGAAGTCCGTGACCTTATTTAGCTATTCTGGAGCAAAAACTGTGACGTAACAGTTGGAGAAACGGACGATGGAGAAAACTGAAGGGACTGAAAAATATGATCCAAAACAGAATATAAACATATCTGCGCAGCACCTGGAGAGACTAAATTCAACTTTTCTGCATTCCTACAGACTCCAGATACACAACAAAATGTATTGAAAGGCTATAAAAATGGGTTTTGCATGATATGTCCCCTTTAAACCATTTAATGGCACAGTTAGGTGTTACATTTCTTATTGAAAAATACCAAATGTTTTTTGGTTCCAGCTTCTGAAATCTAAATGATCTTTATTTATATGAAATATTTTAGGCTTTAAGGCTGATGGTTGGACATTTAAACAAGACACTTCCTGAATGTTTCACACAGCCAGAAAACAAACTGGGATAGAAGGAAATGACACACTTCACCACTTATTATTTTCCTTTACATCATAATAACATTTAACACCTGTAATGATTTGTTGTCCTCAGCTTGGCTCCTCCTAGGGCAGGTAGAACACGGTTCTCTTATTTTGCACAAATGTACAAGTTCAGGATTGAATAAAACCCTCTGGTTCTGGAAACCACAATCATTTTTGGGCTCAGTCTGGCGTGAAGCAGAAGTGATTGGAGTTGTTCTTGAGCAGATTGAGTTTTATCTTATACACCAGGCAGGTTACCTGATTTACCTGTATGGGTTTGGGTACCGCTGCCAGAAAGCAGCCAGAACCTGATCCCATGGACTCTTGATGTGGACCTCACTGTAGAAATACCGCCCCATGTCTGAAATCACAGATCAAAATAGGTCTTAATTTTATACAGTTTATGATATTTGTGTTCATTGAAATCTGGAGGAGCTGCAGAGATTCACAGCTCACAGGTAGGAGGATCTGTTGACAGGACAACTGTAAGCTCTGTTCTCCACAAGTCTGACCATGAAGGAAAAGGTCACATCTGTGGTTTTCCAAAAACTGGACTTTTGGCTGAAAAGTAACTATGCACATCACCCTAAACACATCAACCCAGACATTGTGGAGGCAGCACCATGCTGTGGGGATGTTTTTCTTCAGGAGGGACAGGAAAGCTGGTCAGAGATGATGGGAGATCTATCATATTAAATCCCAATAAAATACATTGTTGTTTGTAGTTGACAATTTGTGAAAACGTTGAAGCGCTTCAAGGTTTGGGCTTTTGGTTTAGGTAATTCCCAGCAATTTGATGTACTTCAGTTTAATTAAAAGTACAGTTCAGATAGGTCCAATTTCCACATTAGGATCAAAATGAACACTTCTTAAGGAATTAAAGTGAAATGTGGACAGTAAAACATTGTATAGTCACTATTACTTCACTGCTTCTTTCTTATGTAATTCATACATTTGTCTGTGATTGTATTAATCTGGTTTAATCCATGAGATGAAAAACTGAAATAAATAGTTACTAATCAGATCATACAATTATACAATATTATCAGTAATACTAGATAAAAAGTAAAAGCTATGCGTTGGCCGGGAATCGAACCCGGGTCAACTGCTTGGAAGGCAGCTATGCTAACCACTATACCACCAACGCTGACAACACATTCAGGCGTGGCGTTGCTCTTTCACCCTCTGACTATGGTGTCGAGTATGGCTGTTCTGTTCTTTAATAACGAATGCCGAGCAACTCTCGGTACCACGGCTACTCTTTTCGCTTCGTTTACCATCCGTTGGTCCCGCTGACATCCACAGCTCCAGGCTAGCCGCGGTGGTTGATGACGAGGCTAACCGCCAGCAGCGGAGCTAACGTACCTGCAGCGGGATCAGGTCGGTGTAAAAGCCCGGACACAGCGGTAGAGGCGCATTACTGGAAATTCAGCCGAGGATGTAACAATAAGGCATCTGTTAGCAGTTTCTGCACACTGGACATCCAGTTAAAACCAGCTTAACCAAGCGGTAGCTGCACATCCCACTTTCCTCCACTAGATGTCGGTATTTCATCATTTTTCACAGCAGAAACTCGCCTGTTTTTCTTACCTGTCTTGAAGAGTTTTTTTTTCAGGATTCTTGAAGGTCTTGAAAAGTTTCTGTTCGGACTTTATAGAACTTTTTATTTATTTTTAATCCGTATGTCCGTTCATTTATGGAAAAAAATCATATTACTTAAGCCTTTTGAATTATAAGACTATAGCTTCAAAAAGGATACAATAGATACCTGGGCTGCTTTTAGTAATAACTAGAAAAGGTTTTGGTGTTAATATTTAGAAATAAATATAAACCAATTTAATATCATGTAGTTACAGGTGCATCGCAAAAATTTGAGCATCGTGAAAAAGTTGGTTGTTCAGACAGTGCTGTATCCAATCACATAGAAAGTTGAGTGGAAGGAAAAGTGCACCAGCAAAGCAGATAGTCACAGTCTTGAGAGGTTTGTCAAGCGAAATCCATTCAAGAATTTGGGGGAGCTTCACAATAAGTGAACTGAGGCTGGAGTCGGTGCATTAACAGCCGCTACGCACAGATGAATCCAACACATTCATCAAATCAGTCTAATCATATAGACAGACTCAACTTCTATAACACATGTCCCAGTTGGATCATAGCTGTAATACAAGGCTGTCAAATGCTATTTATTTACAATACAAGATGCATGTTGTACTTCCAAACCTTGTAAAGTTGACTACAGGAGGTCACCAAACTGACTACAGGCCATCATTAAATTGTGTACGCACGGCAGCCATGTTGAATCTTGAGGTTGTTAAGAAGTGTCTAAATTTCCCACCTGGAATTATGACTTATTGTGACCTTTATGTGACATTTTCCAACTTTAAGCTTGGAAATGTCAGCTTTTGTGTTGCCTTCAACCCATCATCCAGTGGCAATAAATAAGGAGTTTTTAATGAAACAACAAACTGAAAAGTCCAGGTTGTTTTGTTATTCTGTTTGTAAATGTGTGTAAAGAGGAAAATATGATATTTAGAAAGTTTGAGAACTTCTGCAGTAGATGGTGAGCTGAAGCATGATGGGTTTCACAGGTCCTATGTCTGGATTATTTTCCTGTTTCCTAAAGACACCACTTTAACATACCGTTCCTCTGATACAGACTCTTATTGTTAGACTTCGCTCTCTAGAGTTTACTCTGGTTTCTTTTACTTTGGATCATCAGACTTCTCTCAGTAGCAACAGAAACCTTTGTGTTTACTATCAATGCATCTAAGATTTTCCTCCTGCCTGCAGCTCAGTCTCCAACAGTCCTCCATGTCCAAACCATCTCAGTCTTAGCACTCTGAAGGGGTCCAGACTTTGTGCTCCAGACATGGGATGAAACATGGACTGAACCTAAAAGCACCGCCTTGGTCTACTTTTAGTACAACCCATAAAGAAGGAGTCACAGCTGGATGACGTGGAGTCGTCATGGGTGGCTGTTCAAATAAAGTTTGAGAAAATCAATTTTCCAAAAAATGTTGTTGATTTCTAATGTGGCAAATAATTCTTTAAAGTATTTTATTTTATTCAAATAAAATACTTACTCTTTTGATTTGCGTTGTGACTGGTGGTTTGAACACTTTCCACTCGTTTCCTAATTAGTTTTAAAACCAATTTGACCTCATTTATAAATTCCTCAAAATAAACTTTGGTTCTTCAACATAAATATCCACATTGAACTGTCATATCATTGCATCCTTTTGGCTGGTTCTCTTTGTTGTATATAGTTCATTAGTTTTACTTATTGCTTTATTTTGCTTGGTAGTTTTTAGTTGAATTTAATTGAAATATTTTTAACTTGGAGCTGAATTGTTGTGTTAATAAATTCTTATATTTTGGAGAGAAGTTGTGAATTTATTCCATATGTGTGCAGAGTTGCTGTTTTGAAAATCAAATCATCACCACCGCCATTTTGGGCTGGTATTCACAGGACAATACTTGACAGACCGAAAGTTATTTAATTAAATATTAAAAAACCTAAACATACACCAGTAGTGCCAATGTTCATTTATTCAATTAAGATGCATCTATTGTTGCCTTGGAAACCCATTAGACTCTTGATGCTCCAGGACAGAACAGGATGCTGGACCTTAACCTTGGATAGTTTTACTGGAACTGTTGATGGTTCTGAAACAGAGCAGGTGTGAAAACGTTTTCTGAAGCATCGGCCGTCAGTCAGAAGTACCAAAACTCTACCTATGCTCTCCACATATTGGTAATTTCCATTGACATATATTTTATCCTCAGGTCCACCTCACATATTTTTGCTCGTGGGATTGTGCTGTACCTTATATCTACAGGTCCTTCTCAAAATATTAGCATATTGTGATAAAGTTCATTATTTTCCATAATGTAATGATGAAAATTTAACATTCATATATTTTAGATTCATTGCACACTAACTGAAATATTTCAGGTCTTTTATTGTCTTAATACGGATGATTTTGGCATACAGCTCATGAAAACCCAAAATTCCTATCTCACAAAATCAGCATATCATTAAAAGGGTCTCTAAACGAGCTATGAACCTAATCATCTGAATCAACGAGTTAACTCTAAACACCTGCAAAAGATTCCTGAGGCCTTTAAAACTCCCAGCCTGGTTCATCACTCAAAACCCCAATCATGGGTAAGACTGCCGACCTGACTGCTGTCCAGAAGGCCACTATTGACACCCTCAAGCAAGAGGGTAAGACACAGAAAGAAATTTCTGAACGAATAGGCTGTTCCCAGAGTGAGGTATCAAGGCACCTCAGTGGGAAGTATGTGGGAAGGAAAAAGTGTGGCAGAAAACGCTGCACAACGAGAAGAGGTGACCGGACCCTGAGGAAGATTGTGGAGAAGGGCCGATTCCAGACCTTGGGGGACCTGCGGAAGCAGTGGACTGAGTCTGGAGTAGAAACATCCAGAGCCACCGTGCACAGGCGTGTGCAGGAAATGGGCTACAGGTGCCGCATTCCCCAGACCTGGGCTACAGAGAAGGAGCACTGGACTGTTGCTCAATGGTCCAAAGTACTTTTTTTGGATGAAAGCAAATTCTGCATGTCATTCGGAAATCAAGGTGCCAGAGTCTGGAGGAAGACTGGGGAGAAGGAAATGCCAAAATGCCAGAAGTCCAGTGTCAAGTACCCACAGTCAGTGATGGTCTGGGGTGCCGTGTCAGCTGCTGGTGTTGGTCCACTGTGTTTTATCAAGGGCAGGGTCAATGCAGCTAGCTATCAGGAGATTTTGGAGCACTTCATGCTTCCATCTGCTGAAAAGCTTTATGGAGATGAAGATTTCATTTTTCAGCACGACCTGGCACCTGCTCACAGTGCCAAAACCACTGGTAAATGGTTTACTGACCATGGTATCACTGTGCTCAATTGGCCTGCCAACTCTCCTGACCTGAACCCCATAGAGAATCTGTGGGATATTGTGAAGAGAACGTTGAGAGACTCAAGACCCAACACTCTGGATGACCTAAAGGCCGCTATCGAAGCATCCTGGGCCTCCATAAGACCTCAGCAGTGCCACAGGCTGATTGCCTCCATGCCACGCCGCATTGAAGCAGTCATTTCTGCAAAAGGATTCCCGACCAAGTATTGAGTGCATAACTGTACATGATTATTTGAAGGTTGACGTTTTTTGTATTAAAAACACTTTTCTTTTATTGGTCGGATGAAATATGCTAATTTTGTGAGATAGGAATTTTGGGTTTTCATGAGCTGTATGCCACAATCATCCGTATTAAGACAATAAAAGACCTGAAATATTTCAGTTAGTGTGCAATGAATCTAAAATATATGAATGTTAAATTTTCATCATGACATTATGGAAAATAATGAACTTTATCACAATATGCTAATATTTTGAGAAGGACCTGTATGCTGATGATACTTCCATCATGGAGCCCTTCCTGTTCCCTCCATCACAGTTTCTTTTTAACTTGTCTACTTCACTTACCATAGAAAAAAACATTTAATTGTTGTTTTTATCACCACAGCATGAATCTAATGGAGGGCTTTGCTGTGAGAGGAACAACAAGGATCACGTTGCCATAACCTGATGTAACTAGAAACACCTGCAGACATCTGCTTTCATTGTTATTCAAAAGTAACCAATGACCCTCAGGCAGCAGATGCTGGAAGCCACATCTCCAATGGAATATGGATTACTCTCTATACTCTCTACATCTGAGTGTCTAAGACATAAAGCTGCAGGTCCAATGTTACGTCTTCTCCCCCCTGTGAAGATACCACCCAGAGCCTCCAAGAAGGGCACGTAATCGTCACTGCTGTTTGGTGTATAAGTACAGACAACAGTCAGAACGTTACCTCTTGCAACTCAGAACTACAAATTAACCATCTGGCTAACCAGGGAAAAGTTCAACACGAGGCCCTCAGCCAGGGGCAGGAGAGGATCTCCAGACCCACCTGATGCCTCTCTCCCTGGCCTACTCCAGAGCAGGAAACGGTCCATCCTCTCTCCAGGAGTTGGGTTCCAGAGCCCAAGCTATGTCAAAGTGGGTCCAACTATATCTACTTGGTAACATTCCCAATCCAAAAGGCCAGATTATAACACTTAGAAGCAGCATGCCCAGGCCCACACCTCCCCGCAGGGGATGGTCCCACTTGAAAGTGACCTCCTGTTGCCTGTTAGGACGGGGATTGGCTCCTGGTTTGGTTGGGCCTAAGGTACCAAGACTTAACCTAACCAACTCTATTCTTCATGGGGGATAGTCAAACCCCTCCAGCACATTAAGGTGGTGATTCAGATGGAGGCATTATGAAGATTCTGGCTACCCAAACAGTGTAAACTAAAGCAGGACCGCTGAATTGTTTGACAGGGGGAGGACTCCATCCAAGGAAAGCTAGTAGATTCTGTGTCATGCTGTATGTCACAAGGACCAGAATCAGCCAAACTACAAGTTTCTGGTCTGATGCCATGTAAGAAGACATGGACTTTGTGTGAGAGTCATCTTTACAACCCTGTTGCTTCAACAAAGGACCACCGTACCATCTGTAAGTCTAGACAAACTGGGAAAAGACCCAAAAACATGTTTAAATTAATAACCGTGTTCATAAATATTATAATTAAATTACTTAATAAAGTCGGAATAATTTTGACATTTTATGACAAATCAGTCAAGAAAAATCTGTTTTAATAAAAGTAACAGAAAAATACGGATTGGTTCATTCAGCTCTCTCTCTCCTTATATCTCTCAATGGTCTCTCTATCTCTCTCTTTTTCTCTGTTAATGGCAGTAGCCAATCACCTGCCTGCTCTCGCGCCTCTTGTTTCCTCCTCACCTCTTCTTGGCGCCAATCAGACCGTTCACACCGCGCGCGCCGCAAGGCACGCTGCCACGGGCGCTGCCGACAGCAGAACACGCACACACCAGACACACACACACCAGACACACACACACCAGACACGCACACACCAGACACACACACATCTTACACATCTTACACGCACACACGTTACACGCACCAGACACACACACATCTTACACACCTTACACACACCAGACACACACACATCTTACACATCTTACACGCACACACCTTACACACACCAGACACGCACACACCAGACACACACACACCAGACACACACACATCTTACACGCACACACGTTACACGCACCAGACACACACACATCTTACACGCACACACGTTACACGCACCAGACACACACACATCTTACACGCACACACGTTACACGCACCAGACACACACACACCTTACACGCACACACGTTACACGCACCAGACACACACACATCTTACACGCACACACGTTACACGCACCAGACACACACACATCTTACACACCTTACACGCACCAGACACACACACATCTTACACGCACACACGTTACACGCACCAGACACACACACATCTTACACGCACACACGTTACACGCACCAGACACACACACACCTTACACACACGCACCAGACACACACACACCAGACACACACGCACCAGACACACACACACCAGACACACACACACACCAGACACACACACACACCAGACACACACACACCAGACACACACACACACCAGACACACACACACCAGACACACACGCACCAGACACACACACACCAGACACACACACACCAGACACACACACACACCTTACACACACACACCAGACACACACCTCCCCTCTCTGTTACTGAACATCAGCGTGGCGTGTAACCCCCTGCTTCCCTCCCTCCCCTTCTCGCCCTGCCGCGAGAGCGACGCACGTATCCGTTCATAACCTCCGCCATTATTCATCACCCCCCCGTCCTCCTCCCCCTTTCCTCCCATGGTTCTGTGTTTTTTCTCTTTTCTTTCCTCCAGCTCCTCTTCTCTCTTCCTCCTCCCCTGCAGGGTCTCCACAGAGCCGCTTCCCTTCTCCTCGGTCGGGGTAATTTAACGCCTCGCCCTCCCTCCTTCTCCCCGCCTCGCTTGTGCCAAACCCAGGTGATTATCCATCCGCCCCCCCCCCCCCAACCCCCACTCCCCGTTATCCCTCCCTCCATCACCTCCTCCTCCTCCTCCTCCTCCTCCTCCTCCTCCTCCTTGGTACCAACAGACCGACAAATCCCTCCCGGAGCTCCTCTCGTCCCCCCCTCCTCTCCTCTCTTTCTCTGTCTCCTTCCCCGCCAGCCATGATCCGTGGCGGGCTAATTCCCAGACGGTCTTCTCCTCCTTCCTCCTCTTCTCCTCATCACCCTCCTCCTCCTCCTCCTCCTCCTCGCGGGGCCGGTAAGTAGCAGCAGCACGCGCCGTCCATCTTCTCCCTTCCTCCTCGCGCTGTATCGGACTGCATGCTGTGTTCACGGTATTTATCGGTCGTTATCGGCTCTGCTTTTTTTTGTGGTTGACCCCCCCCCCCCCCCCCTGTTCCCTCATCACACCCCTCCCCCCCCCCTCCCCCCCCCCCCCTCCCTGCTCCTTGGCTTTCAGCGCCTGAGGGGGGGAGGTGTTAATGTGTCGCGTGGGAGAGCCGTTTTTCCCTCGCGGTCGGTGGCCGCTGTGACCTTCTGTCGGAGCTCGCGCCGCGCGCTTGACCAGACAGGGTAATTAGTTACGCCTCGGGGAGTTGAGGGTTGGAAGGGGGGGGGGTGGTTTGGGGAGGGACGGGGGGCACACACACGTTTTCACACTGGCTGCACACACACAACACAAACACACACTCCGTCAGGGGCTTGGACAAACGTTCACCCCGCCGTGCAGTCTGCTCGTTGTTCACACACTGACAAAAAGCAGCGAATGTTTTTTTCTGGCTGCTTTGTTCGTCTGTTTGTGTTCTGAGGGAGGATTTGCTTTCCTGCCATTATGGGGTAACAGAACCGGGCAACACTCCCAACTTTCAGGGGCTTTCTGGAAAGGTGGGGACCAGATTGAGGACACCACTCATACGAAGTGGTTTTTGAAAGTTGTGACTTGTTCCTTCCCCCAAGAGAAAAATGTTGTTGACAAGACATAGGAAAGACAAATTGGACTTCTGCTGAAATGACACTAAACATTTAATTTGACTGAAAACATGTTTGGACTTTAGGGGCAGAATTTGGGCTGTTCAATCCTAGCTTATGAATTCAGGCTTATTTTGGACAAAACAAAGCATGGCAGCCCAGTGTTTGGAGCGTTCCAACTGGAACATGCGTCGCAAAATTCCTGAGGTTTCAATCTTTCACCGGATTTTGATGTTTTTTAAACTCAAACAGAACAAAAATCTGTTAAAACCAACAGTTTTGTTATTGTTGGGGTAACTAGGCATAAAAACCACAACTAGGATGAGTAAATCCAAACCTTCTGGACTGAAATATTAGTAATTTTAGTACTTATGAGGCAGATTTTACCAATTATAAAAACTAGGTGACCAGACAGACTTTACATCTTATACAGAATGAAATAGCACATCTTGAAAGATTACAATATCAGATCAAATTGTTTACAGTGTTGATTTTGAGGTACTGGGGTAGGATTTAATAGATTTATACTTCTTCTTACCCCATTCAAACACAACATTGAGCTGTTGAACAGTGTGAAATCTCTGTTGATTTTACATGTTATATTTTTCTGTTTCTTTGACTTTTCTATTTTCCAATTGTGTTTGAAATAAACAAATAAAGTAAAACAGAGTTAGCGGTTTTAGCACCTTGACTGACCCAGTCTCATGAGGATTTTGCCCTCCTAGGACCTGGATACAAGCAGAGATTAAGAGTGAAATGGAAGAGACAGTCTTTGCATCACCTAATGCACCACGGCTTCACCACCACAGATGTGGACCAGGGTGGTGCAGCTCTTAATGTCCAGCAGTTCCTCTCTGAGCTTAACTCGTACGTTTTATTGGGTAACCTAATGATCAATTCACCTGGCCGGTGACAGGAGAACCTAAACAAAATGCTGGCAGTGGATAAGCAGTGTGTCAACAGCAACTGCTCTGCTGAAAACACCGTACTAGAGTTCTCCCTGAAGACTGGTAAAACATGAATGCAGGATGCCATTAATATAGAACTGTACTGCCAGGGTCTCTTTATTACTACCAGAGTTAAAGTCATACCTTGGAGATTTGTTGCTGTACAGGATACAACAGCATTCCTTATGAGCCCATAGCTTGTGGTATAGGATGTCTTCAATGGCAGCCACCTCTGCTTTGGTCCAAACTGCTTTAGCATGAGATGGTGAACTTGTAGTCTGGGTGATGCCAGTCATTGGGATGGTTCAGCATGTCATGGTGCTAGAAATAATCCAATACCTGTATCGACTATGAAGCCGCGGAGTCCGCGCTGCTCACGGTACGCCCAACTATGTTCTGCCCTTTAGACTACAATAATGGGTTGCACTGTTGGTATCACTGTTGCCTTGCAGCAAGAAGGTCCTGGGTTCAAATCCTCGGATTCTTTCTGCATGAAGTTTGCATGTTCTCCCCATGCATGCGTGGGTTCTCACCAGGTACTCCGGCTTCTTCCCGAAGTCCAAAAGAAATGACTGTTAGGTCAATTGCTCTCACTAAATTGCACTTAGGTATGAGTGTGTGTGTGTGTGTGTGCATAGTTGTTTGTCCTGTGTGTCTCTGTGTTGCCCTGTGATGGATACCTGTCCAGGGTGTACCCTGCCTCTGGTCCAATGACTACTGTAGACAGGCCCAAGCAACCAAAGACTCACAATATGTTACTGAGGGGATAAGTTGTTGACGAAAGTATCGTCATTCACATGGTGCTCGATGATGCTAGTGAATTGATTGTAAGGAAAGACGGTTGTACATGCCATCGATGTAAAAACATTAATTCTTTTGCTTTTTAAACTCTCAAACCATTAGGTATGTCCTTCCAAATCACAACTCTTTTTAAATAGATCTCAATATGTCCTTAACCTTCGACCTTTATTCTGTAAAAAGCTCTAGATTGAGACATCGCCAGCCTCAGTTCTGTCTTTGTCTTGATGGACATGTAACAGATTGTCTATGCTTTGAGATCCCCTGATGGCATCACAGACCGCTGAGCCCAAGTTAAAATAATTTTAACTCCAGAAAACATAAAATAATTGTACCTTGTACGGCATTCCTTGCGGTGTGCATCACTCAGCTCGTTGCAGTGCAGCCCACTCTGCTGCCAAACAACATTTACACTGTAATGATTTTGCTGCAGAGTTCTCAGCTACCTATGTGAAAGCAGCCATGGAGTATTGTGGAAGCAGGGTAACGGCCTAGGTAAGTCGTATCCCTGCCTTACTGTGCTTAGTATCAACTAATACATGGAGCTGAGCTGAACATGTCAGATAAAGTAACCTCTTCACATTAGTTATAGACAAAAAAAATTTTATGAACCGATGTCAGGTAAAAAGATTAAACCAGAGAGCAAGGTTACCGTGACCTTTATAAATCAATAAACAAACTCTGATGTATTTCCTGAAGACACTTTGTCTGTTTTTTTTCATTCACAGACCAGAACGTGGTGACCTCACAGACGTAACTGCTATCTGAGCAAACGTGTATATATGTGTGTGTGTGCGTGTGTGAAAGGTCATGTCGGGAATGACGAGTGGCGTATGTGTGGAGAGTGACCTCTCCTCAATGTTGCAGAGAAGCTCCGCCCCCTCTCACCATCACCCTAATCACCATGGTTATGGCAGTCAAGGGCAGGTGAGTCAATAGCTAAGTTTACATACACAAAATTTCAGGATCGGATTCAAATGTATCCAGATTATAAAGCCAAAAATAATCGGATTGTACCGTTTATATGGACATAATTAATCAGTAAAAAAACGGCCGATTGGACTAAAAATGTCATTTAAGTTTGCTGATCGGAAAATTCTGTTAGCATCTAGCCAGAGTGACTAGCCACTCAAGGCGGAAATACGTCACGTTGACGCGGGGTGCACATGCGCACTCAGGTCAGCTTGCCTCATTCAGAATACTTTGCCAAGCGTTTACATGCATGCCGATGGGATTGTCAATAAACCACTCCTCTCAATCGGATTACAGATCAGAATATTCCGACTGACATGTTTACATGACACATTTTTAGTCCGATCGGCCGTTTATACAGATTATTTATGTCCATGTAAATGTAGCTTATGTTTTCACGTTATCATTCTGAACTTCTGAGTTCAGATCTCCTGCACTGGTTAATCGTCGGTCTTTAAGATGTACATTCACATGGCGTAAGGAAAAGTGATAAAGGTCTTTGTTGCAGGTGTCAGGCCTGGCACCGATGCTCGACTACACCACTGAGATGGACCGGTACCGCTCATCCATCGCCACCTTCTACAAGACCAACGTCAACATGAACATGAACGTAACAAACTTCCCACAATCAGCCAAACTGGCGGCCCGTCTAGCAGCCGCTGCTCCCATCTTCCCCCCTACTGCTGCCAGGCTGGGTGCCATGGCGACAGCCCCATGGGGTTGCCATGACAACATGAACATGAACATGAACCACCCAGCAGCAATGTTCTGGGGCAGACCCAAACCTGTGGCCACAGCGCCAACACATCACCACCACCATCCTTCGGCGACGCCAGGTCACATGACCTCTTCACACCCCCACAGCAGCAGCATGCACCAGAGTGGTGGAGGGTCGGGAGGGGGCGGCGGTGGAAGTGAAGGGGGAGGGGCTGAAAAACATGGACACACTGCATCACTTCCTGTTACCCAGGGAACAGCACACCATCACCCCATAGCGCCTAGCAACGGGAACTTTCTCCCCGGTTACAATGGCGGGGCCGACTGTGGCGTTATGAACAAGCAGGGGCACGCCCACCCGGACATGATGGGCCTATCAGAGGGTGGCAACTGCAATGGGGGAGGGGTTATGAGTGGTGGCTTCCTGGGGGGGCTGGGATTACCCCCTGGGGTCATCGTCATGGCAATGGGATCCGCAGGTGGCGGGATTTCAGACGCTAGCAGTGCTTTTCAGATGACGAGCGGCCAGCGGGCCCTAACGGACTGCCAACAGCACACCAACTCCTCCCCCTGCCCCTCCTCTTCCTCCCCCTCATCATCAGGGGTGACAGCAGGGGGTGTCTCTCTCTCGTCATCGTCTTCATCGTCGTCAGGGACAGTGGCAAAGAGGAAGCGGAAGCGCTGCGGCGTGTGCGGGCCGTGCAGACGGCTGATCAACTGCGGCGTCTGCTCGTCTTGCCGCAACAGGAAGACGGGTCACCAGATCTGCAAGTTCAGGAAGTGTGAGGAGCTTAAGAAGAAGCCGGGAGGAGGAGGCGGGGTACTGGAGGTGAGCATGCGCATCTACATACACAGTAACACACACAGCGTGCCGTCCAAAAGTATTTGTATCACTTGAACTGTTTCTCGTTTTTTCTCTTTAACCTCAAACTTCAGGGTATTTTATTTGGGCGGACTGTGACAGACTAGTCGAAGTAGGACATTATTGTGAAGGGGAAGGAAAATTATGATAAAATAGGACCGAGGAACAGACAGGTCAGAGATATAGTTGTGTATCGCCTAAAGCAGTTCTAAAACAATCCCAGGCTTTGAACATCTCCCAGAGCTATGTTCAATCCTGTGAACATGGAGAGACGATGAACCAACATCAGATCTACCAAGATATGGACAGCCACCTAAACTGACAGGCTGGACAAAGAGAGCATTAATCAGAGAAGCAGCCAAGAAGCCCGTGGTAACTCTGGAGGAGCTGCAGAGATCCACAGCTCACAGGTTGGAGAATCTGTTTACAAGATGAATATTAGTTGAGCACTCCACAATACGGGCCTCTTAGTAAAACTGGTAAGAACAAAGCCATCGTTGTAAGAAGGTCTGCAGTTTGGAAACGTGGAATAACGAGCTCTGGTCAGACCAAAAGTTCACTTTTACAAACAAAACACGATGTGTGTTGAAAAAAGACCACAGCACATCACCTTGAACACACCATATCCACAGTGAAACACGGTGGTGGCAGCATCATGCTGTGGAGATTCTTTTCTTCTGCAGGCACAGGGAAGTTGGTGGAGCTCCTTCCAGGACAATCCTGGGAAGAAAACCTGTTAGAGGCTGCAGAAGACCTGAACAAAGCTGGTAGAGATGTACCTCAGAAGACCTGCAGCTGCAACTGCAGTGAAAGATGGTTCTAGAAGATAGAAACAGAACTCCATGGGCTAGAAATAGAACTTCATTTTACACGTTTCAGATTTCTATGTCTAAAAAGAAAACAGAAAAATGTTTCATCATTTTTCTTCACTTCAGAACTGCTTCATACTTTGTGTCAATCTTTTCATAGAATCCAGAGAAACGCATTGAAGTTTGTTTTTATAATGTGACAAAATGAGGTAATTTCAAGGGGTATCAGTACACACCACAGATGTTCACGTAAACAGTGACAGAGCTGAATATTTAGCTGGTTTTACTTCTCTCTACATGCTCCTGTGTGTGTGTTTGGTTTCCTCTGTGTGTGTGTGTGTCCTGGCTCACTTAACCCAGATGACTGCCAGTGTGGCTGGAAGGCATCGCTCACCCTGCTGAGTGAGTGTGTGTGAGTGCTGTGCAGATGGTGGGTGGTGAAAAGCGAGAGCTCGGAGCCTGTGGAGGTCTGGCAGGCTGCCAACACACATACGCACACACACACTCACGCACGCACACACACACACCAGTCTACACTGATTCACAGAGATAAAGTGAGCCTGCAGAGAGCGGGAAACGGAGAATATTTATGTTATCTGCCTCGTCCTCAGGGTGTGTGCCAAGGCTCGTCTTTGCCATAAGAAGTAGCGACGATCAATAATTCATTGACACTGGTTTTCGACCTCACTGATGACTCCATATATCTTTCTCACACACACACACACACACACACACACACACACACACACACACATACTTCCTGTGGGAATGTCTACATACTAACTCTAATTATTCCGTCTCCTGCGCACTAAAACAAGGAGTGTGTGCGTTAGGAAGACAGTGAATTAGCAGCCATAATCTTCCTCAATTACACACTAATTGGACCTGTGGAGGCTCACGGCAACTGACAGCAACATGCACGTGTGCACGAGCAACAGAGTGTGTGAATTTGTGTGTCCTGTGTGTGTATGTGTGTTTGTGGCAGGTGGTTTCACTCTCTTGAATCATCCTTTTTCTGTGTTCTTTGAAGTCGACCTGACAGACTCTCCCTGAGCCCTAAACTTTACTTTGAGCACCAAACATTAAAGCTTTGTCTTGAATTTATCATTACTTTCCTCTGAGTTTTTTTCTGCAGAGTCCAAAACAAATGGACCACAAAAACCTTTAAGTTTGACAAAGAAAAGAAGTCTCCAAATAGTCTTAAAAGGTTTAATCTGGGTCAGAACCTTTTCCAAACGCCTCTCCCTGAATGGTTGCAACTTTTAAGCTAGTGAGAAAAAGTTTTCATCTAAGACTGGTTAGCAAACACAGATGTTTCAGTCTGATCCTTCAGGTTTGAAGCCATGCAGGTTTCCGGTCAACATGGTTGAAGCTTGAGGAACGTTCTCCATCCTGACAGTTTCCTTCATAGTAGGGAATCCTGAACAATTAGCCCTAGCTGAAACGTGCCAGTCAAACTGCTTGCAATGACATGATGATTTTTCTTGGCTCTTAAAAACACCAATTCTTCTTCTCTGTTTGCTCCTCAGCGGCCGCCCTCTGTCCCAGCTGGGGAGGCGTTTCGCTGGTTCTTCTAGCCTTTCCTTCGACAGTGGAGTCACCAACACAGACAGACCTAGACTGAATGAAATTCAGTGAAAGGTCTACAGCGTCTTGGACTAAATCAGAGCGGGACTTTGTCATGTTGGATAGCCCAGGAATCCTGCCTCGACTGCATGGAGGAAGAGGAGGAGGAGGAAGTGGCAGTTTAATCACAGGAAACAGGAGGGATTATTAGAATGAACTAAAGTTTTATGCTTTGTTGAGGGTTGTTTAAAGGTAAAACATGATGCAGTTCCCAGATTGGCCTTCCAGGGTAATGGTCTTGTGCTTGACAGCTGGTAACGCCCACCGTCCATCACTGAACAAGTTAGAATCTCAAGGAGCTAAACTGAAGCAGGTTAATTCACACTGTTAATCACGTCAGCTTGCTGCAAGTCTGCTGTATTCAGATGATAAATGGTAAGATATTCTTTACTGTTACTTTATCTTTGGGTTTGAATTAGGCCTTTTCTGATTTTGTGGTCATGTAATGCCAGATTTGGTCAATACCAGAAAGGCATCTTTGTCTTAATATGTGATTTGCCATAGTGGTTTTGGTCCATCTCTGTGATCTTAGTCAGACATGTTTAAATGAGACTTTTCAACAATGCAGATAACCATCCATCTAAAATTACTCACATGTCCATTGAACCTACCGTAGGTCCATGATTTACTGCCCTAGTCCAGTTTTCAGGCTGAATGTCTGCTGTTCATCATGGGACCAAGCATCCGAGCATCTTATTAGGATCCAGACTACAGGGTTCCCTGGGTGGAACCTTAACTTGTGTCTGTTAACCCTTTAAGCCCATCAGTATTGCCCTGTTTGCCCTGAACCAAGACCAAGAACACTCAGGGGATCAGGAAAGAGGAAACCAAGCAGATAGTGCATGTCTGAAGATGGACAGATGAATAGAAACCTCGATATCTCTGAAAGGATAGACCTTAAGCTGTTGTTTTCAGCTGAAGGTGTGAGTATGAAGATCGTTTAAACTGAAGGATTTTTATTCTGTCAGAGCAAATAAAATGTTTCTGGTGTCTATTTCGAACTGTAGCTCATTAAAACTCTAGCGTCTAAAGCTTTAAGTGGGTTAGAACTGTGCAGTGACCAAAAAAGTCAACCGTCGGGTAAAATAAACCCAGTGTTCATACAGAAAGAACTCCAAACTTCTCCAGACACTGGAGCACTAACCATTTCCCCGGGCCAGTAAGCGTTTCCATCTGTGGAAAAACTGCCTTCTTCATCCTCATCCTCCCAGCAAAACCACTAATCCCATTGTAGCAAAACCCAGGAAGATTCAGGACTCAGCTGCAGAGACTTCTTCAGTCTGACCAAAACTGGCTGACAAGCTAACCTCAAAGAGGATTCACAAACTGACCTCAGCAGGAAGTGATCCAAGACTGTTAATATGGACTACAAGTTCCCTACAGTAGGACTACAATAACCACATCACTGTTATCTGTCTCTTCTGTCTACCTCCTTCTCGAGAACTTTACAGGCACCTTGATTGACTTTTACTGGGCCGTGTTTCTGCTGGTACACTGTGAGCTGCTTCTTAACCTTCTCGCTGGTCCAGAATTTGTTGGATTCATGTGAATCTTGTCATTAATCAGGCAAATGAAAGGTTCTCAGAGGTTCTGTTGGTTCTTTAAGGCCAAAAGCAAACCAGGAAGATCCATTTCACTGCATTTCTGTTCCTGTAATTGAGCGTTTCTAAGTACACCGCCACTAATGTTTGACCCAAAATAGCAAATTAGTTTTTGGTTCAGAACGTTCAGTTCGTTGGACCTTGACAAGGACCTCAGAAGGTTCAGAACCAGTTCTTGTGTTCCTGTATCAGTGCATATTGAACCAAGTGGTGACCAGCAGAAGCATCAAGCTGCAGTTTCATTGCATTGTGGGAATTGACAGGGACCTGTTGGATCCCCTCAGCAGAACTCTGGGACTTAAAGGAACCGGGCTGGAAGAGATCAGAACATTCCACACTGCAACTGTGTCATTTCCTGTTTGTCGGTTGACAACATGCTCAGTGATACCTTGTACAAATTAAGACCTTCTCATTAAAATTTTATCTTGAAAGTTCATTTTTGAGAAGTACTTTGGTGGCAGAATGAACCGCTGTCTCCAGGTGTTTTCAGGAAATACACGCCTAAGGTTCTTCTGATAAATATGGACCTGAGAACATTAGTGTTAATGGAGGTCATGTTTTATAGGTTGGACAACACAACGGATAGCCTAATACAATGTCCTGGGAGCCATAAATCTGTCTAAAGCTAATGTTGAGAATCCAGCAGAAGTAGCTCAGGTTGTATCGGCCAACAGACGTGTTCGTTGGAAGGTTGAAGCGGTGGTGCTGGAGCCAGTTGCTGAGATCTTAATTGGACTCCAGTTTAAGACTGTTGAGGTTGGCATTGATGAAAAACCAACTGTCTAACTTGGACATTTTATATTAGGGAACAAGTAAGTTGCTTTATCTGACTTGGACCTCTAACGACAAATCAATCAGACCTTTATTCTGATTATCATTTGTACTAAAATGTCAAGATCCAAATTGGAAAAATCATCAGGTGCAACCCCCCAGAAGCTAGACTTGGAAACTCTGAAGCCCCATTGGGGACATCGTGATGCTGTGAATCAACGCAGATGGACTTTTGGTTTCATTTCTTCACAAGGGCTGAGAATAGAAAGGTGTGGAGCAGAATCACTGTCTGGGTCACTCGGTGTGGATTTTTATAATTGGGTCAAAGTAAACTTACTGCTCCTCCCTTCAGGTTCCAGACCAACCAAGATCCAATATGGCTACCAGAAATCTAATCTAAATCTAGCAGTAGAAAACCCACGGATTTTCCGACTGGAACCAGGTTATCTGGGCATGACAACATTCCTATAAATGAGTTCTGACCTCCAATGCAACAGGAAGGAAGTAAAAAAGCTTTTTGAGGATATCTAACCAAGAATTTTACTGTTAGGTTGGATCTAAGGGTATCCAAACTAACTTGCAGAGCTGCTCAGTGCTTAAACCATCATGAACAAAAGCTCCTGTGGTGTCTTTGTTCAACCATTTCAGAGTACGAGCACCAGCAGGTCCGATAAGCCCAAGTCTCTGCAGAACAAGCCCTAACTCCCACATTTTCCTACTGTAGCTCTGTCACCGTGCTGCAGTTCCTGCACCTGAAGATGTGGTGGAAATGTTTACAGATATTTGTTTATCTTGCTGAGTGTCGTGAGGGAAACGTTCCCCGGCTCTTTGTGGGATCTGAACCCAAACATCCTCTTCCTCCCAGGCTGGTTGAGGAGGTGAGGACGTTGGTTTTGAGAGCCTCTGCTCCTGCTCCTCCTCCTTCTCCTCTTGCAAGTTGTCTTTGTGACCTCTTCATGTGCTGAATTATAATAAAGCTTTTCAAAGACGAGAGGCGAGTGTGTGACGGACACACACACACACACACACACACACACACACACACACACACACACACACACACACACAGTGAAGGGATGTCGGATGATTGCATCATGCGTTGCACTGAGTAATGATGTGTGTGAGCAGGAGGAGGCAGTGGCAGCAGGCATGAAAATGAACAATATGTTTTCCTGTGTTTGTGTGAAATTTTCCTGCCACAAGATGGAAGCTCAGTACGTGTGTGTGTGTGTGTGTGTGTGTGTGTGTGTGAGCGTGGGCTTGTCATCTCTGTAATGGTGTTGCTATCTGACAGAGAAAGAAAGAAAGACAGAGGCTGGTTGTCCCTGACGACGGTGCGGCGTGTTGCCAGGCAACTGCGCTAACAATGGGCCCACCACCTCGGTTCTAGAATGTGGGCGTGGCCTGAGGAGGAGAGGGGCGGGTGCTGTTCTCCCAGAACCATCATGTCTGACATAAATGACAGGTTTTTATATTAAAGAATGAGAAAAACAACCAATAACCACCTGGTACACCGTCTCTGAGTCCTAACAGCAGCACATGCTGAGGTCTAAAAGTATTCACACCCTTTCCCACATAATGTGCCGTTTCAACCACAAACCCAGCATGGTTCATTAGGATTTGATGTGTCAGAACAACTTAGGAGGAAGGGAAGTCATTCCTAGTTTTCAACGTTTTCTACAAAGGTATCTCAGGCTGTACATTCAGGGTGGTTGTCCTGCTGGATGGTGAACCTCCACCCTGGTCTAAAGTCTTCTGCAACCTCCAACACACAGGTCCTTCCACCCTTAGATTTGTCCCAAGACCAACACACCTGAATCACTTAATTAGGTCATTAGAAGGACTTGGAAAACATCCAAAAGTTGCAGGACACTAGCCCTCGAGGACTGGACTTTGACTAGGCGTTTCTAACATGAATACAGGTCCTTCTCAAAATATTAGCATATTGTGATAAAGTTCATTATTTTCCATAATGTCATGATGAAAATTTAACATTCATATATTTTAGATTCATTGCACACTAACTGAAATATTTCAGGTCTTTTATTGTCTTAATACGGATGATTTTGGCATACAGCTCATGAAAACCCAAAATTCCTATCTCACAAAATTAGCATATTTCATCCGACCAATAAAAGAAAAGTGTTTTTAATACAAAAAACGTCAACCTTCAAATAATCATGTACAGTTATGCACTCAATACTTGGTCGGGAATCCTTTTGCAGAAATGACTGCTTCAATGCGGCGTGGCATGGAGGCAATCAGCCTGTGGCACTGCTGAGGTCTTATGGAGGCCCAGGATGCTTCGATAGCGGCCTTTAGCTCATCCAGAGTGTTGGGTCTTGAGTCTCTCAACGTTCTCTTCACAATATCCCACAGATTCTCTATGGGGTTCAGGTCAGGAGAGTTGGCAGGCCAATTGAGCACAGTGATACCATGGTCCGTAAACCATTTACCAGTGGTTTTGGCACTGTGAGCAGGTGCCAGGTCATGCTGAAAAATGAAATCTTCATCTCCATAAAGCTTTTCAGCAGATGGAAGCATGAAGTGCTCCAAAATCTCCTGATAGCTAGCTGTATTGACCCTGCCCTTGATAAAACACAGTGGACCAACACCAGCAGCTGACACAGCACCCCAGACCATCACTGACTGTGGGTACTTGACACTGGACTTCTGGCATTTTGGCATTTCCTTCTCCCCAGTCTTCCTCCAGACTCTGGCACCTTGATTTCCGAATGACATGCAGAATTTGCTTTCATCCAAAAAAAGTACTTTGGACCACTGAGCAACAGTCCAGTGCTGCTTCTCTGTAGCCCAGGTCTGGGGAATGCGGCACCTGTAGCCCATTTCCTGCACACGCCTGTGCACGGTGGTTCTGGATGTTTCTACTCCAGACTCAGTCCACTGCTTCCGCAGGTCCCCCAAGGTCTGGAATCGGCCCTTCTCCACAATCTTCCTCAGTGTCCGGTCACCTCTTCTCGTTGTGCAGCGTTTTCTGCCACACTTTTTCCTTCCCACAGACTTCCCACTGAGGTGCCTTGATACAGCACTCTGGGAACAGCCTATTCGTTCAGAAATGTCTTTCTGTGTCTTACCTTCTTGCTTGAGGGTGTCAATAGTGGCCTTCTGGACAGCAGTCAGGTCGGCAGTCTTACCCATGATTGGGGTTTTGAGTGATGAACCAGGCTGGGAGTTTTAAAGGCCTCAGGAATCTTTTGCAGGTGTTTAGAGTTAACTTGTTGATTCAGATGATTAGGTTCATAGCTCGTTTAGAGACCCTTTTAATGATATGCTAATTTTGTGAGATAGGAATTTTGGGTTTTCATGAGCTGTATGCCAAAATCATCCGTATTAAGACAATAAAAGACCTGAAATATTTCAGTTAGTGTGCAATGAATCTAAAATATATGAATGTTAAATTTTCATCATGACATTATGGAAAATAATGAACTTCATCACAATATGCTAATATTTTGAGAAGGACCTGTATTCTTTGATCCAAACCAGAGGTGTCAGAGTCCAGTCCTCGAGGAGGACTTATAGATGTTCCTCTGCTTCAACACACCTGAATGAAATAATTAGGTCATTAGCAGGACTCTACAGAACCTGACTGCATACTGAGGAGGAAATGCAGCCATTTGTTTGAGGACACTTGCCCTCGAGGACTGGAGTTTGACACCCCTGCTCCGACAGGTTCTGGTCCTGGATTTAGGTCCATCCGTCTTCCCATCTACTTTGACCGGCTACCCTGGTCCTGATAAAGAATAGCGTTCTGTGTTTAGGGTGATGGGTGTTAGCTTTTTGTCACACAGTGTTCAGATTTTACATGTTTGCTGTCTTCACCAGATGTCTTGTGACAATCTGCAAAGGAGACACCTTTAACAACAGCTTTGCTTTCGATGCTCCTACATAAACCAGATTTGTGAAGTAATATCAGTTGTCTTGAAGACTGATTCTCCCACCTGAGCTTTGAGCTTTTCCCTGCAGCTCCTCCAGAGTTACTATGGGCCTCTAATAAATACTCTCCTTGCCCAGCCTTTTAGGTGGACATCCTCATCTTCATAGGTCTGCAGTTGGCCCATTCTCTCTCCATGTTCAGATGATAGATCTACCAGAGCTCTGGGAGATGTTCAAAGCTTGGGATATTGTAGAACCTAACCTGCTTTAAACTGAACCAGAACCTTCTCCCTGACCAGTCTGCTGTGGTCCTTGGTCTTTATGATGCTGGTTGTTCACTAATGTTCTCTAACAAACCTCTGAGGCCAGAAACAGAACAACTGGGTTTATATTCTGATTAAATCACACACACAGATGGATTTAATAATTTACTAATTAGGGACTGGAAGCAGTTAATTGCTGGTGGTACATTTAAGGGCATCAGGTCCATGTATCCTTTACCTTCTGCCTCAAAATGAGGATCCACTTTGAGTTGTTCTGTCACATAAAAGCCAATTAAGGTAAAGTGAATTTTTGTGGTTGTTCTGGAACCAAATCTGAAAGAGTCAATGGGGTGTGAATACTTGTGTGAGAGCCACTATGTAACCTGAACAAGAAGGCATTCTGACCACCTTATGAGGTCCGATTCCTGGCAGCTTCAGGGAGAGGAATCAGGGATGATGGAGAGGAGGAAATGAAGGACCATCAGTGAGATCCAGACCAATCGATCCGTTTTTAATATGTGTGAGAGACGAGCTGTACTCTGGACATGCTGGCTCCTCCATCACAGAGCTGGGTATGGGGTTCTGCAAGATCATCTAGGATCAGTTTAGGAGTAGTTTTATGATTTGACACCTACATGAACGTATTAAGTCACTGAACAGCATAAGCAAGTTAAACATAAATGATCTTAAATCGATATTTTTCAGCCCTGGGATGTGACTCAAGCAGTTTTACACCTAAAGGTTACCTAACTTCAACACCTACTAGCTTCACATCAGTAAACGTCACCGGGGTCGTAGCCGAACCTCCTTAAACAAAAAACGTTCTCATGATGGAGGAGCTGCTAGTAGATAATGTAATGTTGTGTTTGTAATCGCCTCAGCATCCAGTTTTCAGCCCGTTAGTCTGTTTCAGGAGCAGGGTCGGAACGGCTGAATGTCTGGAGATACATTTATTTCGACTCAGCTTGTTGCTTTCATGCATCGTGGGGTTTGTAGTTTTATCACAACAGAAATCGCCGGGTTCCTCAGTCAGAGCTACAAATCATGCAATGGCTGGAAAAACAGGCAGAAAAAATGATGGAAGAAGCAATAAATGAAATTTAAGGTATAAATAATGTAATTTAACACTTGGAATGAAGACTGGCTGGTTTTAGGACTTTAAGGCCAACATTTCAGATTATTCAGACTTGATGACAACCTGTTACAAGTTTCAAGAGTCTTAAGGTAAAATGCAACTTTCTGCACAGTGGTACCAGGGGAGAACCTTATGAGAACGTGTGAACACCAAACAGAAATGGGCCGTGGGTTGGGACCCAGAATCATCATGCTGAGAGGAACCGGTACCAATCCTGGAGCTGCACAGCTAATAAAATGAGAACAGAGACTGGAAATGGGAACAAAGATCAGATAGTGGACCGAAACAGCAGAGCCGAATCTCAAAGAAAACCCAACGATGAAGAAGTGAGGGATGGACTCCATGTTCTGTTAGAAGATGTAAACTAAACTCATCAGTCTGTATTTGAAGCATCTTGATTTCTATGTTGTTCCACTCAGCCGTCGTTTCCCAGGCTGATCATTTGTTTCCTGCATGTCTCCAGCAGTTTCCCCGTCACTGACTGTTGAATCGGGCCTTGGTACCGATCCACCACAGACTGTGTGTTTAACAGCCAGTTAATCGCACCCTGATAGGCTTAATTAGAGCAGCAGAGCCTCCGTCTCCGTCGCTCCCCTGAGGCTCATTATGCTGCTTGCTTTCCTGCTGCTGCAGCTGAGGAGGAGGATGGGAAGGGAGGAAGAACACCGCTCCATCTGCTGGTGAGAAGCACAAACTTCTCCTGTTGAGAGTGTGTTTACCTCTACGCCTGCATTCATTAAAGCCGCAGTAAAATCTTCAGCTCCTTCGTTCTCTGATGAAGAACATGGTGTCGTGTGCAGAGAAGTGATGCTTCTGCAGGCTGCAGGTGGTGAAATGCACTGATTACCAGATCATCATGTCTATGAAAGCAGGAGTCTGAGGATCTGGAGCACACAAGTGTGTGCTAACACACTGCCAAGACGTAAAGACATCAGCAATGACCTTAAAGAAGCAGCTGGGAGGGGTCATAAGGTCATTTAGCATGCAAGACAGCTGCCAATCCTCCCATGAGGGAACATCCCAGCAAAGTCAGTCCAGGATCACAGGAATGAGCTCCATCACAGTCGCTCAAGGGTACGCTAGCAGGCTAAAGGTCAAAGTTCATGGCAACATCACAAGGGAGGCTTATTTGGAAACGTTGAAGGAGAAAGCCTCTTCCCAGTAAAACCAAGATGGCGGCTGAACTTAAGCATCTTAAGAAAGACCGTCTGGTCCTTCAGACCAGAGCAGAAACATCTGGAGAAAAAACAAGCAGCAAAAACACCTCCAGCCAACAGTCAAGCATGGTGGTGGCGGTATGATGACTGGAGCTCAAACTGAAGAAACCCTGGAAAGATAAGTTGTTCTACAGGCTGCTGGGGTGCACTTAGTTTTTTTTTTTTTTTTACCAAGGATGGTTGCTCTACACACACTTTACAAAACTTTCTGAATCAAAGAAAAAAACGCAGATTTTCGGATCAAGCTTTTATTCAGGACTTTCCTCCCCCATTCCAGAACCTGTAAACACATTTGGATCGCTCCAGTGTGACACTGACCTTCTGCTCTCCACCAGAACCAGAACCAAATGTTCTGCAGTGATCTGGAACACATTCAGTTTATCACTTTTAAAAGATCTGCATCGGTTCTGATGACTGACAGGAAGGAGGTTCAGTGGTTCTGATGAAGTCTGATACCGGACCCCTCCAGTTCTCCTTTAATGCACCGAAGCAGTCCAATTAGTCTGCTTCCAGAATTTGAGGGGTTTCATTATTCCACAAACATTTCATCATCTTCAAGATAAAAAGAAATAAAAAACATATAAATATATTTGGATCAGAACACATAAATGGCTCGCAGTCCCGCTATTTAAAGTAAAGGCATAAGACGAGTCCTGACCCAAAGAACAGAAACTCCTTCTGTACATTTTCACCAGAATCATTTCGTTTAAGGTGGAATTTTTCAGGAGCGCTGCTCAGACTGTGGGTCCGGTGGGTGATTGTCTGCGTTGTGCTGAAAGGTTCCGGTTCTGTGGGAGGCTTTAGTGCGGGAGGAGTCAGAGGAAGGTCGGAATGCGGGGTCATGGAGGTGTGGGTCCGGGTCGTGCTGGATTTGAGGTCGCGGTACAGAGTCGGTGGGCTGGAGAAGATGGCCGTGGAAGAAGTTGGAGCTCAGATCGCTGTGGTTCTGTGGTCCGGAGTGGGACCCGGAGCGGTGAAACAGCTCAGAATGGGATTTGGGCCAAAAACTGCACTTTGTGTTTGTTGAGATGAAACTACTAGAGTGTTGGGATGGAGACGAGGATAAGGCCATGTGATGGGAGGCGGAGTCAGACGGCGGCGTGAAGATGGAAGCTGATGACATCCCGCTGACCCTCTGACCTCCTGAAGCTGCTCTCGAACACAGGCCGCCACCTGCTGGCGGTTCTGGGCAGCTCCTGCCGAGCAGCTTGTCAGGTAAAAAAGAAGCAGCATCTTTAGAGTTCACTCCTGAGAAAACATCCCAGCTAGATGGATGGAGGTCCTGACGGATCGGGCCCAGCGCTTTATTCCCGTCGCCTCCGGAGGTAGAGCTGCGGTGAGCTGGATGGAGATCTGTGGAATGTGAGGAGTTCACAGGGTCAGCAGGTAAACACAGTTTCAAACGTTCCCTGCTGTGATGAGACTCTGTGGAAGGACAAGAACCCAAACCCAGACCGGGAAAGTGATCGGAACCAGAGGAATGGGAATCTGCTGGAAGCCTGTGGCTGCAGGAGGGGACCCCGGCGCCGATGGTGGACGTCCACACGTTGTTGAGGTGGTTCTTGAGGGTGGTTATGGGAGGAATGGCGTGCTTGTTGAGACCGAGCAGGACGGGGGAGTTCCTGCCGTTCGGATCAGCGTCGGAGGAACACTGAGGCCCAACGTCTCGGGGAAAAGCGGCACACTGCTGCGGACTTCCAGCATCTTTGTGTTTTAGAGGTGGTGGAGTGTTCCTGTTGTAGGACCTGACAGGACTGGCCCGTCTGAGGAGAGGCGGGACATCTCTGCTCTCCTTCGTCCTGTCCAGGGGAGGTCCTGGGGGGAAGGAGGAGGTTCTGGTCTGGGAGTTACATTCCTGATTCTGCTGACAGCTGATGTTTGACGTTGGACCGGAACGTGTCCTCTCCTCCAGCAGGCAGTCTGCTTTCTGGTTGATCTGCTGTGGGGTCTGTTTTCTGGAGTCAGTGTTTGGGGAAAGATCCGGTCTGGCGGGAGCGATCCGGTTCAGGTCGCTAAGGATGGATTCCAGCAGGTACCGGTCAGATGAAGACACTTCCTGGTGTCTTCTGTGAAACGGTTTAGGACCAGCACCCTCTCCTACAGCAGCCGGTTCCATTGGACCTTCACCTGGTGGCTTTGAATCGGCCGCTCTGATTGGCTCAGCAGCCGTTTGTTGATCATCGGAGGTTTCGAGCAGAGAGACGCTGTCCTCCACGTTGATCACGTCCACGTAGCTGCTGTCACCGTTTTCTACTCGGCGTGCCGCTCTGGACCGCACCGCCGCCTCAGACTCCGACCCGTCAGATCCTCGATCCAGGATGTCGGTGGGAAGCTCCGCGTCCATGTTGCCGCCCACATCGGTCGAGTGAAGCATCGGGAGCGAAGGGAGGTCGGAGAAGTCGATGGTCTGCTGGCTGCTGAGCGGGCTGCTGCTGGCGCTGTTGGTCCTCCTGACGTCGTCATGGCTACTGTCGCTGTCCAAGGTGATGATGACGGGAGAACTGAGACACAGAGAACACGGTAAAACAGGGGTGTCCAAACTTTTTACAACACATTTCTATCAGCGGCTCAACAATAAATGAAACATGCAGTATTTACTGAAATGAAGCAGAAGAGAACTAATTATTGCGGGTCAAAAAAAGGTTCTGAGAAGTTTGCCTTAATGAAAGAAAGGTTCCTAACGTTTGGGTCGAATGTTTTCTATTTATTGGTCTAGAAAATGTTTCAGTTTATTCCCAGCAACAAAACCAGAACCTTCAACACGCCTCGCTGTGTTTAACCAAGGTTACTGGATGGGTCCGGCCCAGTTCTGCTGCATAAAACTCACAGGATGCTTGTGGCCCGAAACCAAGCTAATAGTAAAAACATTTTCCATTTAAGAAGATAGAAATGGGAGAAAACCAGCTTCATTTAGTGGAAGGACGAGTCTGCAGCAGCAGCTCCTGGCTGGAGCATCTCAGTTAACTTAAAGGATGTAAAAACTTTAAAGCACTTTGTCTTTTAAGAACTTTTAGAACCTGGGTCATTTGGAATCTAAATAAGATGCTTCATCTGCCATGTTTGTTTTAAACGTTTAGCTGGGACGGACCAATGACTGGACCACGTTTGCTGGGCTCCTACAGACAGCAGAGGTTTCTCCTCACAGCAACACGGGGAAATAAACACATCAACTCATCAAGAATGACCTGCTGGTTGGTCAGAGTCCTCGGCCACATTTACACAGAACAAATAAAAGCAGCAGAGCATTTCCAGATTAAACTCAGAGCCTGTAAACAACAAGAATTATCTGTTAAAATGAAAGAAAAAAACCCAAAGATGCTCTTCTAACTTTCTGTTACACCTAGCTGTGCTGCAGCTGCAGCGCTAACTTAAATGTTATCCGTTGTGTTTATGAATTCAACTGTGAAATCACATTTATTTACGGACAGAACTATAAAAAATTAAACATTAATAGAACACCAGTAGAACATTAATAGAACACCAGTAGAACATTAATAGAACACTAGTAGAACATTAATAGAACACCAGTAGAACATTAATAGAACACTAGTAGAACATTAATAGAACACCAGTAGAACATTAATAGAACACTAGTAGAACATTAATAGAACACTAGTAGAACATTAATAGAACACTAGTAGAACATTAATAGAACACTAGTAGAACATTAATAGAACACTAGTAGAACATTAATAGAACACCAGTAGAACATTAATAGAACACTAGTAGAACATTAATAGAACACCAGTAGAACACTAGTAGAACATTAATAGAACACTAGTAGAACATTAATAGAACACCAGTAGAACATTAATAGAACACCAGTAGAACATTAATAGAACACTAGTAGAACATTAATAGAACACTAGTAGAACATTAATAGAACACCAGTAGAACATTAATAGAACACTAGTAGAACATTAATAGAACACCAGTAGAACATTAATAGAATATTAATAGAACACCAGTAGAACATTAATAGAACACTAGAACATTAATAGAACACCAGTAGAACATTAATAGAACACCAGTAGAACATTAATAGAACACTAGTAGAACATTAATAGAACACCAGTAGAACATTAATAGAACACCAGTAGAACATTAATAGAACACCAATAGAACATTAATAGAACACTAGTAGAACATTAATAGAACACTAGTAGAACATTAATAGAACACCAGTAGAACATTAATAGAACACCAGTAGAACATTAATAGAACACCAGTAGAACATTAATAGAACACCAGTAGAACATTAATAGAACACCAGTAGAACATTGATAGAACACTAGTAGAACATTAATAGAACACCAGTAGAACATTAATAGAACACTAGTAGAACACCAGTAGAACATTAATAGAACACCAGTAGAACATTAATAGAACACTAGTAGAACATTAATAGAACACCAGTAGAACATTAATAGAACACCGGTAGAACATTAATAGAACACCGGTAGAACATTAATAGAACACCAGTAGAACATTAATAGAACACCAGTAGAACATTAATAGAACACTAGTAGAACATTAATAGAACACTAGTAGAACATTAATAGAACACCAGTAGAACATTAATAGAACACCGGTAGAACATTAATAGAACACCGGTAGAACATTAATAGAACATTAATAGAACACCAGTAGAACATTAATAGAACACCGGTAGAACATTAATAGAACACCGGTAGAACATTAATAGAACACCAGTAGAACATTAATAGAACACCAGTAGAACATTAATAGAACACCAGTAGAACATTAATAGAACACTAGTAGAACATTAATAGAACACCGGTAGAACATTAATAGAACACCGGTAGAACATTAATAGAACATTAATAGAACACCAGTAGAACATTAATAGAACACCAGTAGAACATTAATAGAACACCGGTAGAACATTAATAGAACACCAGTAGAACATTAATAGAACACCAGTAGAACATTAATAGAACACCAGTAGAACATTAATAGAACACTAGTAGAACATTAATAGAACACTAGTAGAACATTAATAGAACACCAGTAGAACATTAATAGAACACCAGTAGAACATTAATAGAACACCGGTAGAACATTAATAGAACACCGGTAGAACATTAATAGAACACTAGTAGAACATTAATAGAACACTAGTAGAACATTAATAGGACACTAGTAGAACATTAATAGAACACCAGTAGAACATTAATAGAACACCAGTAGAACATTAATAGAACACTAGTAGAACATTAATAGAACACCAGTAGAACATTAGTAGAACACTAGTAGAACATTAATAGAACACTAGTAGAACATTAATAGAACACTAGTAGAACATTAATAGAACACCAGTAGAACATTAATAGAACACCAGTAGAACATTAATAGAACACTAGTAGAACATTAATAGAACACTAGTAGAACATTAATAGAACATTAATAGAACACCAGTAGAACATTAATAGAACACCAGTAGAACATTAATAGAACACCAGTAGAACATTAATAGAACACCAGTAGAACATTAATAGAACACCAGTAGAACATTTTTCCTGACAGAAAGGTTTGTGTGAGGAAGTAAAGCTGGGATTGGTTGGGTTGACAGGCTGAGCTGATTTGGTATTTCCTGTTTTAAGAAACAAATAACATCTTTTTTTTGTTGTTATTCATCTCTTCAACAGAAAGGTCAGAAGGTCAATGTTTTAAAGCGGTTCAGAACCTTTAAACCCTCCCTCCATCGTGTAGTGTTTCCTGTCGTGTGACCGTACCTGCTGAGGTGTGTCCTGCGGTGGGGTCTCCGGCGCCATTTGTGCGCTGAAGGCTGCGTCGTGCTGGAGGTGATGGTTCCCTCGTAGATGATCTCCACGCTGGGACTCCGGTCCTCTCTGGACCTTCTGCTGATGCGGGACGAGACAAAACGTGGTTTCTGTTTAGCAGCTGCATCGATTCATTTATTACAGAAATCGAAACTCTGGATTTCAGAAGGAAAGAAATTAGAAGCAGAAAACTTGGAGAAGGAGTTTTTGTCAGAGTTCAGCGTCTAATGAGCCGATGGCGTCACCTGCTGACAGGTAAGCGATGCAGCCGGTTAGAAAGAGGATCTCAGAAGCTATTAGACTTAAATATTAACACTACTACCTCCAACAGGAAGTGTTCTCACCTGTTTCCTGTTTTCAAGCTGCTGTTCTCACGCCCCAGGGCCTCTCTCCGGATCTTCCGCCTCTTCTTGTGCTCCCTCTCCCGCTGCTGGCTGCGGTTCGGCCTCCAGGACGGATCCTTGTTGCTGCTGTTCAGGTGCCGGCTCTTGTACTTCCTCTTCCCGCCGGGCTTTTCTACATGATGGGGCCGCTTGGGGGAGAAGGCGGGAGTAGGCGGCGTTTGAGGGGGAGAGGAGCAGAGGGGGGAGATGGAGCGGGAGGGTGAGGTTGAGGAAACGGAGGAGGTGAGAGGGGACACCTGGGTCAAGCGGAAGTCCCAGCTGGAGTCTCGTGGGCTCTGCGACAACGAAGAGGCGGAGTCAGCGCTATAATCGAAAGGTGATGGAGAGCAGCGGGACATCATGGGGGGAAAGATGGAGCGGTTTGGGTTGCAGAAGGTGCCGCTCCTCCTCAGATGTTCTCTACTCCCGTCCTGCCTTCCTTTCTTCTTCTTCCTCCTTTCCCCGTGCTGCTTCCTGTCTCTCCGCCTCCACTCAGGTGTTGCTGGACTGAGTGAGCACACCGACTTTGTGCTTCTTCCAGAACTTTCTGACCACGAATGGGAGCGCTGCCCCGTCTCACTCTGTTTCTGCCCCGCCACATGCTCTGCTCTGAAGGCGCCTGATGTGGAGGGAGGGATGATGGGTAGGTTGGAGGAGGGAGGAGCGGAGGAGGAAGAAGGAGGAGCCTTTTTTACTGTCTCTGATGCAACCACCTCATTCTCTTCTTTCTTCTTCTTCTTCTCTCCCTCACCTTCCTCGCTGTCAGAGGAGAGCTGCACCAGCTCCGGAGTCCGTTCTGCGATGGGTTTCTTGTAGCCAACAATCAGACACTCCTCCTCCTCCGCGTGGCGCTGTCCTCCCTCCTGATTGGCTGAGTCTTGAGGGGCAGGGCTGAATGCCGGTGTGAGCGAATGCGATGGTTCTGCTGTGGTATATGAGGGTCCCGGGGTTTCATCGTCCCAGCCTGACAGGCTGAGGCTGCTTCCTGCTCTGATGACATCATCATGATTTCCTCCTGCACCCTCAGATCTTCCTCCTCTCTCCTCCCCCTCATCCTCTCCTTCAGAAATGGCGATGACAGAGCTGCCATCGGAGGGCGTGCTCACCTGGTCCAGCTCCATGGCGGTGGGCGGCGGCTCGTACACCGCCTGCTGGTCGTAGCTTTCCATCCTAAGTGTGGAGCGGGCGAAGCTCACCAGCTCATGCACAAAGTGCTCAGTGCGCGCCGACAGGAACGGCCGCAGCTCTTCTTCTATTGCGGCCGCGTCCTCCAGGCCGCTGCGGAGGACCCGAGCCATGACGGTGCGCTGAACTACATCCGTGAGCGAGGCGTGGGAGCCGAGCAGCACCGTCAGCTCCCGCCGCAGCCAGATGTGGAGTCTGTTGAGATGGCTGGTGCTCCGACGGAAAGACTCTGCTGTGATGGCACGCTGTCGCCCCTGGTTACCGCTGATGCCCTGAGCTCGTATGCCGCACTGGTAGAGCGCCTTGCGGAAAGCGATCACCTCCCTCTCCCCCATGTGGATGGCCCCGCCTTCTCGCTGCAGCCGCTGTCTGATCGCCAGGCGACACATTAACCGCCGGGACGCCCGGGTGTTGGGGGCAGCAGGGGGCGCTGCCGCTCCTCGGAGGCCTGTCAGCTCGTTAAAAACCAGCCTTCGCTCCTCATCTCTCCTCCTCATGTCCTCCTCAACCCCCATATTCTCCATGATGATTTCTGACATGTCGAGGTGGTAAGGTGAGACTGGAAGAGGAGGAGAAGGCATGAAAAACTCCCACTCACCCATCCTCTCATTAGACCTTCTGCCGCTCGCTGCCCTCTCCCTCCTTCGCCTCCTCCGGATGTTCTCCCTGTCGGCTGCCACCAGATGCCTCCTCAGCATCAGCCTCAGGTGGTGCTGTGTGCTGCCATCTGAGGTCATCGCAGCTACCGTGGTTAGGAAGGTGCTGGCAGTCAGCTGGCTGTTGGTGCGCGGCGGCTGCAGGGTGTACTCTTTGAAGTCATCCTCAGCGCGGACCGAGTGAAGGATGGAGGCGAAGGGCTGCTTGCAGAGCGGACACTCGGCCTTGTTGTGGGACCACTCCTGGATACAGTGGAAGCAGAAGCGATGGAGGCAGTGGTCCAGGTACGCCAGGTTGTTGAAGCGGTCCAGGCAGATGGGACACTTGGAGTCTGGCGACGCCTCTGCCGCCACTGCAGGACGCGTGGTTCCAGACGAGGTGGAGGGAGGAGACGAGGATGAGGAGGGTGCAGCGTCAGCTGAGGCCAAAGCTTTGCTGCAGTTTCTCTTTCTGCTGCTCCGTCTGCTCTCTCGGGTTCTCTCTGCGTCTCCGGCCAGCGAAGCGCCTCCTGCTGGAGCAGCTTCAGCTGCAGTGTCGCGCCGACGTTCACGCAGTTTCATCCGTGTTGGCGCCATCACCTGGGCACACAGAAACAGAAGGCTACTGGTGAAAGGATGATTTTCAGCTTGAAAATCCAACTTAATGATCAGTAAATGCACCATGATGAAGCTCTACCAGGTTGACATAATCAGGTGCAGACGTTGTTACTGAGTGAAGAAGACTCAACGTCAGTTATTTTCAGAACCAGCGAGGACATTAAATGAGGTCAGAGGAAGCACAAAGAGGTCATTTGAAAGGAAACGGGGCTTTCCCAAACAACTTGCAGGTCATTTACTCTGGGAGAGAGAAACACGTTCAGCAAATACCAGGAAGGCTGGCTGGAGTACTGCAAAGTACATCTGTTCCACCCTGCAGAGTTTTAACACTAAACCTTTTTATTCTTCCTCCAGGTTGAAGTGTTTTTGGGCCCAGATTAGACCTTCACCCAGTGCCTAACATACAGGATCCCTGGTTCCAGATTTACAGTGTAAAACAAAGACCTGCTGGCATTACTGGCCCAGGCAGCATCATCTGAAGGAGACCTGAGTGAAAATGTCCTGCAGGTCAGATCATCCAGGTCTGAATGAGGTAAACGTGTTCATTTCATTTCCAGCAAACGAACCGGTAAACTGAGTTGAAATATATGCAGCTGAATCTGTTTTTCAATTCCTCAGAACTTTGCAGAAGTATTCCCACCTTTTAACTTTATTTTTATTCTGTCAAATTACAAACACAACTTATTTTATTCTGTTTCATGTGAGAGAGCAACACAAAGAAGTGCATAGTTCAGCGCCCTTTTACTCTGCTCCCCCTAAATAACATCCAGTGCAACCATGTACCTTCAGAGAACTTCAGAGAACATGATGAAGACCAGAGAACACAGCAGACATGTCAGGGAGGAAGGGCGGGGTTCTACGCCACCCTGCGGTTCTTCAACCTGACCAGCTGGACTTGACTGACCTGACCAGAACCAGAATGAAACCAAAGCTTCTTCTAAAATCGGCTCATAACAATAAAAACCAACATGCCGCATTTACCTTAACTTAAGTTAATAACATCTAAACTCTCCGTTTTGGTCGAAATCTCTCAGATTCCATGTTTTCCTGAACTGCAAAACCCAAAACTGCACGACCCAGAAGAGAATGCTAACAAGCTAGCATTAGCCTAACAGCTGTAAACATTTAAAGACACAGTGCAGGTCGGTATAAGCCCATTAGATTTCACCAGTACGGACACATCGAACATCCACCAGAGTCTGACATTAAACATTTCAAATCTTTGTTACATTTTCTGCCTTCCTGGTAGCTTGTTAGCATGCTAACGCTGTTAGCTCCACGGACCTCAACAGAACAATTCGCAGCTCGCTCCTCTTCATCCGGGCCGTTTCTCCTTCTCCGGGACGAGCTCCGCGCCGGGAGCGGCATCCACTGTCAGCAGAGATGTACCGCCGTCCCAAGCTCCGAGATCCAGATCCGTTCAGAACCCGTTTACCGTCCGGGACCGAAACATCGGGGTCTCGGTCGGCTGTTTTCCCAACAGAAGCTGCAACACAAGCAACAAGGGATGATGGGAAACCAACGTCTTGTTTTTTTTAATTCCTGGAGCCGAAGATCGTCTATTTACCAGGAGGACTCACTGTCACATGATATCGACGGAGCTCTTATTACGTAATGATGCCCATGCAGCCAGCCAAACAGCGCAGATGTTTTTAGAACATTCTGGAATAATTTTATTCTATTCATGTATTACTTTTCATTTTAGTCCTCATCCAGAATCATGACTCAGACCGGAAGTTGTTTTTTAAATTTGTTTTTTTGGAATTTTTCATAGTTACTTTTCTTGGAGAAAAAAAAAAATGCTCAAAAGATTAATTAAAGGGTTAAGTAGCAAATATCTGCACTATTTATCTGGTCAGTTGTTAATTAGTTTCAGCTGCTTTGGTGTTAATGACAAAAGGTGGATGATGGGAAAACCGTGCTCCGTGATGCCTTGGTCCAAACCTGGGAGGAGAACCCCGAGGACATAACCTCTCTCAGGCATGCATGCAAACATGTGGGAGCGAAACAAGTTATTTGTTGGCTTTTTGAGTTGCTCAAGTTTGATTCTGGTTAAATGGACTACAACCACCTTTCCCCCCTTTGATTTACAGGCTGTTTGAATTTGGCCTCTGTAGGTTGATACTGTTCATTCCTCAAACAGTCCATGTCAGAAAGGATATTCAACAGCTTCCTTCCTTGGAGATCTGACGTTTTTAAAATGTTCCTTCAATATATCGGGACAGTGTAGAAAACGGCGCCCTTAAAGGATAAACCATTAAACCTAAAATGAAAACAGGTTACTTTCAGAGGATTTGATGTAATGTGTAGTATGTGATTACGTTCACACTAGTGGGTAGTTTATATTGTTTCTTGCAGTAAAACTACGGTAAAAGTGAGACCTCTTTCTCCGTCCTGTTCTTTGTGTGGTTACCATAGTAACATGTGTGTTCTCTGTACTGCCCTCAAACGGCAGCTTCCGCAGAGCTCCGCCATGTTTAGACGGTGGTTTAACATTTAATGTTTTATTCCTAAAGAATGAAGCAAAAATCATCAGAGAAGACGTCATAAATAAAAACCATCCAGGAAGCTGAAGTTGTCCAAACCAAACTTTCACCTACAGTTGGCCCTCTTTGACACAAGATGGCGCCGTGGAACCATAGACGGAGCTTGAAGTCAGCGAAGAAGAAGAAGAAGAAGCAGGAGCGCCCGGCTGTGTTTTCAGCTGCGGGACAACATGGAGGCTCTCAGCAGGAGGACCGTGGACACGATTTATTCTGCGGTAAAACCTGCTTTCATTTAATGTTTGTTCGAACCCCGCGGAGCTTCCTGTTTATCTGGAGGTTAGCAGATTATTACAGATTTATACGAACCTCTGTGAGGCAAAAGATGGCGAAGAAATGTGTGGAAATATTACAACATGTAAGAATATGGATGTTATAGTTGATGTTATTTGTTACTGTTAAAGGCTGAGTTAGATCTCAGTCAGTCAGGATGTTTTCAGTTATTCTGACAGACTTATTTTAGTCATGTCCCTGTTGACTGCCATCTTTGAACAGACCGGTTCTGGTCAGCGGGTCAAACAGTGAAAATCATTTTCTCCTGTTTCTTTAGAGCAGTCCTGACCCGGGCTGACTGGACTTAAGCACCAGTTGTTTTAAGGCATACATACGGAGAACTTTGGCCCGTTTGCTGTATGATTCAGGTTCTTTGGGGTTGAGTCAAACCCAGAAAGATGTCAGGAGTGTCCGCTGAAAGCTCACAGATTTGTTAACTTGTTCTGTAGACATTTGTTCTGGTCCACTGAGCAAGCTGCTACCTGAACAAAATACAGGTGTTTTAAAGGTCACTTGAGGTCACTGTGGTTCTCAGGTAGAGGTGGTTGTGACCAGCTGACAGGATGGGTCTCAGCGTCTCCTGATCTCTCTGTCCTCCAGGTTCTGCTGGCTGTGGTGGTTTTGTCCTGGTCTTATGTGATCTACGCCAGCAGGATCGCAGCTCATTGGCTGCTGGAGAGAAGGACCACCCTCCTGCAGGAGGACTGACGGCGCTGCTGCGGCTGGTTCTGGATCAGAAACTACCAGCTGCAAGAAGGGGTTGCCTGTCGGTCTGATGGAACAAACAGCAGGGTTCTGTTTCAGTCCTGTTGGTCCTGAGAAGGTCCAGATCCACAGCGGTCATGCTGAGCAAACAGGAAGAAGATCCCCTGCTGAGACTCTACATGGAGGCTCTCCTGGAATTTAACGATAGACGTTCTGAGGATCCAGGACTGTGGATTCTGGTGCTGTCCAATAGAAACATTCCAGAACTGGATGCAACAAAACCTTAACTGACTTTAAATTGATTTGATTTTTGTTATTGTGATTTTTCCTTGTAAATAAATGTGTGAGCAAATGTTTGTTTGTTCTCTTGAGTTTGTAGGTTTTCTGTATTGAACATAAAAACCGGTTCTAAAAGTTCTAAAAGTGCTGCTGCGAGATTCCTTCAGCTCCATCAAATATCAGCGTTCAGACGAGAACTGGATCTGAGCTTTTAATCTAAAACCAGGATCAGCTCTGGAGCAGCGAGGCTCTCAGACAAACATCCTGTTGAAGCTCTGAAAAAAACTCCATTCAAACAAGGACGTTTTACTTCACCCTGATGAAGAGGAACCTGCTGCAGAGAATCAGAACCAAAATGTTCTTTACGCTCTCAGCCGCAGCTCATTTTAATAAACCAGACAGAAATCAGCAGAGACGCTGCGAACAGGTCCGTCATTGGAGACCGTTGGTGTCCATGCATCAACATGCTGGCTTCATCCAGGAGAGAAGCACAGTCAGTGGCAGCAAGAACCTCCAGTTGGTTAGTCTAGGAGGGAGAAAACATCATCTAGAAGGAGAACATGAAGCTACTGGGAGCAGCAGCCAATCCAGGCGCAGCTAGAACCAGATGTTACGTCTGTGGAGATGAATAACAGGGAGGAGCAGAAGACATGGAAGCAATACCTGCAGAAGATGGTGAGAAGCAGAAAGTTCTCTGCCTGAGCTTCATGTTCTTCATCATTTATTCACTGACTGATGACGTGGTCTCTGATGCGTTCAGGATGATCTAAACCAGGGGGTTACTTTGTTGCAGACTTCGTCCTGCAGGGGGAGCTCTCACATGGACTTTAAACTGGGAAATGTCCTGTTTTTATTTTTCTGCAGCATCGCATCTATGCTACAAATCCACAACTGTTGAAGTTTCTGAACATCACCAGAGGGTTCCTCAGGAGCAGACTGAGAAGAGTCTGAATAATTTGTGTCTGTTGGTCCTGCTGAAGCTGATGATGAAGGTGACTGGTCCTCTGACAGCTTCAACCTCTTCTAGGATCTTCCATGAAGGAATGGTTCTGTGGAAACAGATCGTGTTCACAACATAAAGCAAACCCAAACTCTGCTACACTGGTCTAAAAAAAACCCAGAAGTTTCTCACTCTCCTGTCTGCAGCTCGTCATCCTAACAAGCTCCAACCTTCTGAGTTTATTCAGGAAGAAAAGGTTATAGAAGCTTTTCATTTTTATTCTGTAAGCTAAGATTTTTCACCAGATCAGGAAACTGAAACAGAAACATCTTCAGACTAGTAGGAGGACAGCAGAGCTTCCAGATCATCAGTAAACAGCCTCCATGCAGTGAGCTGGTTACAGGTTTGTTTTCACATCGTGTCTCAGCTGCTTTAATCACACACACACACACACACACACACACACACACACACACACGGTGCTGTCTGAGCCGGATGGGACGCCGTCTTTGATGCGGCTCCTCAGATGTGTAAATGTTCTCAACAGAATGGGTGAAGGAGAGAGGCCGAGCGAGCTTCAGGCTGAATGAGCGCTGGAGAGAGAGAGGTTGAGCACCCATTCTATTAGAACCACTTCAAACACACACGTTGTGTTATCTGTAATTAAAAAACGCCCCTCTTCAGCCCCCTGGCTCTGGTTGTGGCCCCCGGGGTGTTTTTCACATACTGAACAGCCTCTTTGTGTTGTTTATGGGAATGAGCCGTCTTTGGTTCTGATGATCTGAGTCATCCTGCAGCTTCAGAACTGGACCCGTCACAGATTTCATTGCTGTCCTCCATGTAACACCACCCAGCGTCACTGAATCTTATCCATATGTTTACGTCTATTTTAATAAGTTCTTCACCGTTTATCTCGTTATTAACCGAACCCAGTTCTAACAGACAGATTTCTACGTTTATTCTGGTTCGCACATTTATCTCTGAGAAGGATGCAGTGGTTCCTACAGGATAAACACACTGGATTAACGGATCATCATCATGTAAGCATCTACCTCTATAACAGCTGACGTTTCATTGGGTTTCTGCTCCGTTGCATCCAGCCAAGTTCCAGCGACATCAGCAATGACCTTAGAGAAATAACTTGCTGCCCATCAATCTGGGAAGGGTTCAAACTGTCCATCGTTCTGCAGAGAGAAAGGAGACAACATTTCAGACGGCTGCCAGTCTTCCCAGTGGTGGACGTCCCAGCAGATTGACCCTGGGGTCAGAGCCTGCAGGGCTTGGGGAAAGTATGTAGCTGGTTAAATGTTAAAGCTCATGACGGAGAAAGACTGAACCGGTACGGATGTTTGGAAGAGTTGAAGGACCGTAATGCACCAAGTTTGGAGAAATGAAAACAAATACTAACAATCAAACACGGTGGTGAAGGGTGATGATCTGGGCTAGTTTTTGGTGTCTTCCAATCACCAATGAACTCCTCTGTAGACCAAAGTATTTAAGCATAAGTCCATCTGTCTGAAGGTTGGACCAAACTGGGTCATCAACAGGACAGAAATCCTGAAGACAGCAGCAGGTCTACAACTAAAGGGCTGAAAAAGAAAAGACTAAAGGAGTTTTAATGGCCTAGTCAAAGCCCAGACCACAGGAACCTCACTGAACTAAAGCAACGTTTTCAGACGGACAACCCCAGCCTAAAGATTGTTCTACAGACAGCTGGATCATGGGGTGCACTTATTTCTTCACTAACTTCCATGGTCTTCATTTGATAAGTACTGACTCTGTGGAACCGGTTCTGTGCAGTTTATCCCAGGTTATATTTAAATAATTAGACCAGATCATTTTTATTAAATCCTAAAACTCCAGAATGGAAACAGGGTGTACTTTCTTTTTTTTATTTTTTATACTTTGACATTGGTTTCGTTAGCTAAGTACAAACATTTTATCGTTGAACGTTTCCTCTGTTTAGAGTCCGATTGTTCAGCTTAACGTCTGACCGCAGAGGTTCTGAGAACTGACTGAGGGTTCTGGTTCTGTTGCCTCCGGCAGCTGTGCTCTGATCCAGATGAGCCCACATGGAACCAGACGCTCCAACTGCAGCCGTCTGTTAAAAGAGATTCAGTTTCCATCTTACTGACCCGGTATCAGAGAGGTCAGTACCAACACCGACCCAACAACATGTCAGCATGGCTGCTGCCCCTGGTCCTCCTCTTCCTCCTCCGCGGCTGTAATGTTCTGGATCCTGCAGATCCGGAACATTTTCCCCACAGAGACAAACAATGAGCCTCATTCAGGACTAAACGGTTGTTTGGGTCTAATTTCTATGAGTTTAAAGTAAAACAGAACAGGTGATAATCAGGTTTTTGCAGATAAACTTTATTTCATCGGTTGCTGTTCATCACAAACATGTTTTCATACAACAGTTCAACATACAGAGCAGTCTGGTGATAAAACGATGTTCTCTTTGCTGTGAAGGGAGACAATTTCGACCTTTTATTCTTAAAAATGACATTTTTTTCTCTTCACTGCTGTGGTTTTCTTTGCATGAACTTGGTAACATTTGAACTGATCTTTAAAACCAAAGGCAATGCTTTAAACATTAAAACTGAGATGTACCTGCTTGCTCCATTTAGTGAGCATACCAGATCTCCACAGAGCAGAGGACTTCTTCTCTTTACCCCGACCACGGTACGTCACTACAGCAGGATTAGCTATGAAATGGGGGGCGTTTGGTTCCCTTCGTTGTAGCGCTGATAGACTGAATAAAATCATCGGGGGCCAAATGTTAGGTTTGTTTTCCAACCTGAAGTCATTTCCTCCGTATTAAAACACAGTTTATGTAGATAAAGTGATCAGGAGACGATAAACAGATAAGCTGGGAGTGAGAAGTTGCAGATAAAAAGACAACCAAACATTAAATCTACCGATAATTAACAAGTTGTTGTAGAGAACGTTGAATAACGAACTTTAAACACAGTTTTAATATGTCTGAATTAAATTTTGTATGAACTTGTGGAACAAAAACCGGCTGTATTTACTTTTTACTTCAAGTTTGAGTTAAATAGCATAAAGACACACACACATTTATACAGTATGTAAAAAGTATAATGATTAAATAAAATAGAAATTATATTTATTAATATCTATATGATATATTTATATCTTAAAGCTCTTATAATTTAAATGAAACCTATGCCTAACTAATAAAACAACAATACAATATCTACAAACATGAATAAAGGTTTTCTAAAGGTTGAGGACAGTGATGATTCTTAATAAACGGCCAAATTAACATAACTGCATTCCTTTAATAGACATTTTCCCACATTTACAACCACTTGTGAATAAAGACTGACGATACCTAAACACGGCACATGGAAAATCTGCAGAGAAGGTTTGGATCAGGCTGGTTCCATGAGAAGATCGTCGTTGACGAATCCTGGTACAGACGCGTACAGGTCCTTCTCCTTCTCTGTTTCTATGTTGTATTGTTTGGCTGCTCTGGTGTCACCTCCGGTGTCCTTGGAGACCCCAGAGGTCTTCTTCCCCTCCAGCCAATATGTCACCATGTCACCTTTCCCCTGTGAGACAGCGGAAAGTTTCTGACTGTAACTGGGCCTTCCCCAGAGCTCCCAGTGTTAGCAGGAGTGGATTGTGGTGGAGGTTGAAGGCTCACCTTGACCTGGAGGGTTCCTCTGCACTCCAACACGTAGCCACCAATCTCCTCCAGGAGGTAAAAGGCACTGGAGCTGCACTGGATCTTCAGAGCTGAAAAGATACAGAGGCAGGGTCTTAAAGGTGCATATCACCTTATTCACGACTACAGCTCAGTGTTCCTGAGATGTTAACCAATGATTAGTCTTTGCAGGTTTAACATTGCTACCCAGGCTCGTGGACTCCATCCTGGAAGCTGTGTTGACCGTATCTCCAAACAGACAGTACCGAGGCATCTTGGTCCCAACAACTCCAGCCACCACCGGACCTGCACGGCATGCAGGAGAGATGTTTAAAAAATAATTCATGAACAGAGTTCAGCTTTCCAGCTGTTTGCATGCATACCCGAATGAACTCCCGCTCGTATCTGCAGCTGCATGTTGGGTTTGTGGGGGATCCTGAAGGTGCGACAGACACCAACCAGGTCCAGGGCCATGCTGGCAATCTCAGAGGCGTGCAGGATCCCGTTCTCCCGAGGAACGCCCGACACCACCATGTCTACACAACAGTTAACAAGACAAAGTGTAGCTTGTGTTTGATGCAGCATTGAACTCAGGGTGTGTGTCTGTTCTCACAGGCATCGCCAATGGTTTCCACTTTGTAGACGTCATTGTTGTCGATGATGTCGTCGAACGTTGTGTACAACTTGTTGAGGAAGTCCACCACCTGATAAGGAGTGCTGCTGCTAGACAGCTGAGTAAACCCAACGATGTCACTGCAACCAAGCACACACAATATTATCACGTTTTAATCTGGTAACGGCATCGGTCAAGCGAGCAGTGAGGAATCCTACACAGACTTATCTTCAGGGAGTAGAAGTTTTAAAGTACTAGAAATAATCCAACTAATTTACTTTCCTAATCTGTCATTTGCATTGCAGAGGTTTCAGGAAAACGTCAGGTGTTACCTGAAGAAGACGGTGGCGCTGACGTAGCTCTGAGCCTGTAAAGGTTTCCCCTGACGTAGATCATCCGCTACCTGTTTAGGAAGCATACCTGCAGGAAACACAACTTGATATAGCAGGAGTCACCTTCACACACAGTTTGGAGATCACGTCCTGGAGAGGGGCTGGACAACCGTAGCGTGGTGGTCCCAATTTTTAAATTGAGGGAACCTGATAGGGCTTACAGTTCTCAGCCTTTCTTTGAAGGTTTGCTCTAGGATATTGGAAGGAAGCTTTGACTGACTGATGAATCTCAGATTCAGGAGAAGCAGCATGGTCTTTAACCTGTATGTGGAACAATAGACCAGATCTTTGCTGAGGGGTTCATGGGAGTTTGATTGTTCAATCTACTCAGATCTAAACACAGGTTTGTTTGGCCTGGGTCCTGGAGAGGCTTTTAAGTGGTAATATGGGCATCTGTCCAAGAAGCTTCAACAATATAATTATCAGGAGGCCATAAAGGCTTATTGATGTTTATGTATCTGAACATTAATATTTCCATGTAAATTCTGTGTTTCTCAGCATCTTACTGTACAGCAGCCTGTCGGTCTTCTGTTTCTCCAGCGTCAGATCCTGAGTCCTCTCAGCCACAAGGACCTCCAGGTGTTTACTGTACTTCTCCATCTGGAACACAGAGAAGTGTTCTTCAGTTCAGTAGATACAGTGAAACCAAGATGGACTGAAACAACATTAACCTCCAGTTGAGAAGAAGGTGTACTTCCACTCAAATAATAATTTGATTTCAGTGAATATGAATAGTCTAGCTATGGTGGCCTGTTATTTACCAGGTTCATCATCATGTCCACTGGGCTGACTTTGATGGGGTTGATGCGGTGAACAAATTTCTTGACTTGCTCAAATGTTGGTCGTTGGACGGGGTTATGAGAGCGACATTGACGAATCAGCTTCGGGAGCACCAGCAGACCAAGAGAGATCAGTTAATGTCAGAATGAGGTTAAAATAATCTCTTAATTGACCAAAAGCTCAGAAAAACGTTATCTAAAATAAAGTCAATACATTGTTTAACTTTAACTTCCATAAAAAACATCTCAGTACATAAATTGTTGTGAAAACCAAGAAATTCAACAAGGAAACGAAGGATAAAATAAATTTTCATTTAACCATTGAGTGTCATGTGGAAAATTGGTGGCTTGAGTTGTTACCTCTTTGCTGTTCACTTAGTTTGTAACCTGAGGAAACATTTTGTTTAAGATTTGATTCATAGAACGATTATCCACTAAACTATTCAGACTAAAACAGTCATAGTTCTGTTTAGATGTGTAAACTTTCAGCTCTCCCTTGCTGCAAACAGGTGATAGCTAAATAAATTGAATAAAATGGTCAGACATTAGTTTTCCATCTCATTTCACCAAACTTGAGATAATTCCTGCGAGTAACGGGGCGTTTGTTCACACCTCTGCGTAGTCAGCAGGACAGGGGCAGGTGTTGTCGCCTTTACTGGAGATCAGCTCAGGTAGAAGAGGACACCACCCACACTCCAGGTTGGACTCTTCTGCCTGCAGAGCAGTAGGTCTTTCAGATATTTGTGTTGCTTTTCAACTTTTTATTCTTACTTAGTTATGTTAGAGGGACCCCGTAGACTGCAACTTACTGGGACTGGGTCACTGCGAGTGGCTATTTCCAGAAGAATGATGGAATAGCTGAAAGAACATACATTCACAGGTTACCAGGTGAACTGTAAGCAAAACACATTTTCAAACTCTTAACATTTTCAGATGTGATTTTCTGTTGAGTTTAGACAGCTGTTCTAACTGGTTTATGGAAAAAACAAAGTTGACTGCAGCACCTGAACACGTCTCCAGCAAGAGTCGGCTCCATGCTGGAGGTCTGAAACTCAGGTGGCATGTACACCTCCAAGAGCCTCCGCTGATAGGAGGACAAAGGCTCTGTCCCATCGTCCCTCCGATATGTCCTCAACCCGTAGTCTAGAGGTGGAGACCACATCTCAGTCAAAAACACTCTGCAACCTTTCTTTAGCAGACAGGGGGTAAAATAATTGGGGGCTCATCCGGGATCTAACAGGAATTTCATGGTTTGATGACTGACACTGATTTGAAAATTCACATTACTGCCTAACAGAAGCTATAGAATAACATCGTTATATACCACAAAAAGTGGGTGAATTTGGAATATTGGATTCCTCATAGCAGCGTAACTATCTGACAAAAACAGCAAAATGAGACATGTTGATTGTAATGGCAAAGTCTCTGATTTGTCATGAATATAAACAAAAGGAAGAAGCCTGACACATCAATACACTATTTGCTGTAGTTTGCTTCCAAAAAAAAGCTTTAGTCAGAAAAAAATAAATCGTATAAAGTACCTTTGGACTATTTCAGCTTGCTTTGAATACATACATGTTTAAATATAAAGTTGGTTCAGGATGTTGAAACAGTAACTGCTAAGATGACCTGTTATTTTGCACACCCAGCGGTCGTCTAACACACAGTTCAGAGACTTGAGTCGGCCGTGACAGATCTTGTGCTGATGGAGGTACGACATCCCTCTGGCGATGTCTGTAGCGAAGGAAAACCTGGCAGTTGCAGTAAGGGAAATCATTACTGTGACGGTCGTTTCTTGTAGCCTAATTAACCCAACAAGCAGTTCTATCTCCAGATCAGAGTTTACCTGAAGCCCCAGTTGAGGGGGATCTCCTCGTTCAGAAGGACATCATGAAGACTTCCCTTTGGGCAGTACTCTGTTACTATGGCAACATTTGGCACTTCAATGCATCCCCCAATGAACTTACACAGGTTTGGATGATCCAGCTCCCTGAACACAGAGACAGTGTCAGAGAGTTTTTCAGTTGAGGTAAAATCAAAGCTTTTTGTCTGTTTCTCACCTGACTTGTTTGACTTCCTCTCTGATGGTTTTGGACAGAGAGAAGGACTTAGTTTGGATCTTTTTGATTGCCACCGTTCTTCCGTCACTGCAGAGGAAATAGATTCTGAGACCACATAAAACCGGACAGCATGTGGTTTAAACAGTCTGACAGGAAGGTTAAGATGTGGCCATACTAGATCCCGGTGCAGGTGAACCGTCCCTTCCGGTTTGCTGGTTGACCCATACAGGAGCTGAGCGCAGTCACACAGCTCACGTTGCTGTCAGTGTGTCCCACTGGTACACTAATTATACTGCCCATGGTCATATGAGCTTGCTGATCTACACACAGTGACAGAAGAGCACATCTGCACATCAACTCTCAGACTGGTTTCTGTCCTTTTAGACAATTATTAAGACAATATTACCAAATTGTTCCAGTTTAACTCAGTACAAGATGATGCTAGTCTGTGTCATACCTTGTTTAATTGTTGAGAAGTCAATGATCCAGCTTTCATCCCACAGCAACTTCTCCTTCTGATACTTCAGCCACTGCAATGACAGATTCCCTAATTGTTAACTTTAAATCAAAGAGTTTGTGCCTACGTGTTCAGAGTGCTTGTGTTGTCTGCGTTCTCACCAGAGCCGTCAGTATAAAGGAAAGGCAGAGCAGGCTGAGCGGCAGGCCAATGGCCACCTTGGTGGCGTGACTCATGGGACATTCTCCACAGTCAGCTGGACAGGTGGAACAATGCTCCCCCTCCTCACAGATTTTATCACCGCAAACTGATGGAGGAAGAATTTGGGATAACATTAAAACCAGATGTTAAAACACACTGTGTTGAAAGACACATAACTATTTCTTGCCACTCTCTGACATCAGTTAAGATTGACATTTTCTCTTCTGAATGCCAGAATAATTAGACTTTTTTATTACTGCCTTTGGATTTAGACATTTAAATACACCTAGACTACTTTAAACAGTTCAGGAAATCCCAGAGTACGATGCCACGGCTTTAAAAGCTTCTGATGGTTTTTAAGGCAACACCTCTTCCTTGTGTGACATAGAAAAATCAGCAAAGATATAAGGAAGTGAATTTTGGACCTCCATAGATCTGCTTTATTTTTGGGTACATTAAAAACCATGGGAATGTCCAGCCATCATACGGTTGAGGAAGGAGGTGGGTTCTGTGTCTCACAAATGGTCAATTTCTGGTGCAAAATGTGTGAATAAATCCCAGAACAAAAGCTAAAGATCTTCTAAGGATGCTGCTGAAGCTGGCATGAGAGCAAAATTATCCACAGAGAAACAAGTCCTGTACTAACATGAGCTGAAAGGCCACTCGGCGAGGAAGAAGCCAAAGCAAAATTAAAAGCCAGAGTACACTTTGCATATAAACCCACAGACAAAAAGACTAAGACATGTCCTGTGGCCCTGATTAAATCAAAACAGTATGACAAATATTTGGTTGTAATGACCAATCATTTCATTTGTAGGGAAATGAATGTCAGGGTTCCAGCCTGAAAACACCATCTGAACTGTGAAGTACAAGGCTGGCTGAATCATGCTGTGGGGTGTTTTGCTGTAGAAGGAACTGATGCATTTCCCAACATTGATGGTGTCATGAGGAAATGTGAAGATACTGATGGAAAACTGGTGGAAATAAGACTGGTAGGAGAGGCTAGCTGTGGGAATGTAATAAGAGTTTTCTAGAAAGTGGCGAGTGATCCTTCTGGTCTTATAACATTTGGTACCTCATTTTATTTTTGTGGAACCTTAAGAAAAACACTTCATAGTCAGAACACCTTGTGGGAAAGATCATACCAGAGGATATTACTCAGAGAAATGTGGCAATTGAGACAGAAGCTGTTTAGATAAAATATTCAGTAGTTAGGGGCTAACCAGTTGCTGTTCTGAGCTACAAACTGTTTCTTAGCAAAATAGCACTTAAACTCCTTTGACAGACTGTGTAGGAAGCCATTCACAAGACATATATTAGAAAATGTTCAACACACATTTAAGCACAATGCTCTGCATCAACCACCTTCTATTTTGCTCTAAATCTCATATGCTGACTTCTTTATGAATGCTAACACCTGTGCATGATGAGGCTGCCTGGACTGGTGATCTGTGATCAGCCAGAGGAAGCTTAGAGAGGGTTATGTCACTGCAGCTATAGATTGGGGAACCGTTCTGTAAAAAAGGCAGATGACAGATCTTGAAGGTAAATAGGAAGTAATATTTTCAGTTCATTGTTAGTCCAGCACCATAACTGCTTAATTAATGAAGCAACACTTGGTTACTGGGATTCCTGTTAGTAGAGGGGTGATATCACTGAAGCAATAAGAAGCCTATATCTTGATTTGGCTAACACATTGCTGGGACCACTTAGATTACCTCTACAGTCAGAATCCAGATTAGCATTTGAAACAGTTAAATTGTATTTCCCTACAATGTATTTTTTCCCAACTGGATGGTGTGAGCGTCTTCTTTTGTCATTTATGGCGGGAATTATCTCACTGATAGACCTACCCACAGCTGGCAGAACAGTGCTCTTTGCCTCCAGTGCAGCCTGCATCGTACCGACTCTGATGTGAGCAATAAGCGAGGTTAAACCTGGATGGAAAAGAACCACCTGTAGGACAATGTGCTGGTGTTAGGAGGTATCCATTAAACCTTGGTCAGATAATTATAATTAATGACTAATTTGTAGCCAAAAAGCCATTGAAACATAAACTAGTGTATCATCTGCATATGGTGATATCAATGAATGTTATTTTTACTTTGGGAAAGTTTCATCAAAAATTATTTTATAAAATTGAATAGAATAGAACATAATGTATACCTTTTTCTCTAACCATAAACATTTGTCTGCTAGAAATTACACTTATTTGAAAATTAATGTGTGATACTTATGTGTGCATCCTACCTTGGCAGTCCAGTTGGTCTGGGTCATCTTACCAGTGGTGGAGATGGTGTGAGTAAAGATTCTTCCATCATCAGGAATCCAGGGGCCACAGATGCTCTCTGTCTGTCCAACAGGAAAGCCAGAAGACCTGATTAGGTTTGCTATATGTTTTCAACACATATTAAGTTTAGTTTCGGAGTTTTTGTGTCCCAGGTTTTATCTCCCTACAGCTGAGTAATTTTTTAGCAATAGGTTTTAGAAAAAAGGTAAAGATGGAGATTTTCCCATATATTATGTTTATAAGATTACTTAATAATACATATCAATTAGTTGATTAGAGTATTCAAAGAACAACAACAAAAACATGGCCATGTTCACCATGTATCCCATTGGACAGGAGTGGATGTTAGCATGATGGATGCAGCAGTTTTCTCCATTAGCATCTGTCCAACTCGCCGGACAGTCTTGATTTTCACAGAACCATCGAGCAGATGCAGCATCTGTTATTGAACTGAAGACACACAGAAACACCAGATTAACAACCAGCTCAGAGCCAGGTTAGGGAACCCGTCACTGGGCCTCAGATAAATCCAGTGGAACCACCTTACCTTTGTGAGAAGATGCCATTTTGGACCGCCCAGTGGTAGAAGGAGTCCCGGGCCGTCACGGAGTAGATGACAGTAAACACCTCACCAGTTTTCACCATTTCTGGAGGACGGAGCACCCAGGCCATCTCCATACCTAAACCCAAACACACAGCAGGAAATCATTTCTAAACTTGCAAACTTTGAAGATAAACATGTAGATAAATGTAAGCAGAGGACTGGAGTTATTTATACTCACCAGTTCATTCAATTCAAAGATAAAACAAACATTCAACAGGCGAATATTAGAGATCTGGGCTTTCTTCATGTGTTGTTCATTTGGGTTCAGTTAATATGAAGCAAATGCAAAATGCTTAGAAATTTAATCCAAACTGATGGGATGATGATAGTTGAGTTTTTAAAGCTAAAATATAAAACATGCATCATTTGACTTTTTCTGCATGATTTACCCGTTTAATGTAGAACGGTTTCTTAGAAGAGAGTCGGGAGAATTTTAATTTTTTAGTTTTCTTCAGTCTCAGACTCTGTTCAGACTTATATGGATTTTTGCATAACAGAAATGATCTGATTTCACATCAACAAAAGAAGTTTTTGCTAGAAAAAAAATATTTTACTCACAGAGCAGTCGGAGACTTTTAGAAACAAAAAACTAGAAAGCTACGTTGCACATACCCACTACTGTTTTCTGCATAAATAACCACAATAACGCAGTAAATTTAAAGTTTTTTTCTTTTTTCTATCTTGCTCCCTCCGACTGACGTTGCCACCTACTGGTACTCCAGTGTTTTTGTTGTATTTCTGAGATTCACACGATGTTCTTATAGACATTAAATTATTTATAAAGATCAACACAGATCTGCCTCACTTTAATGGCATGTTCCTTTGTTTTTCCCATTTTGAAGAGTGGCTAAAAGAAATGGCAAATAGGCTTCTGTCACACCATAGTGATTCCCCATTCATGGGTTACTAGACAAAAGATCCTAGAGAATCTGATCAAGTCAAAAGAACTGATGGATCGAAGAAATGATTTAAGCCGATTTATTTTACAGGATTGCTTTAATGGAGTCAATAATTGAGGTGTCACTGATTTTGTTCAAAACAATAATTTCTAAATGTAGTTTTATGCTATCCACTGAAAAAATGTTTTCTAAATAAAGTTTGGATCTTTCCTAATTTTTTCAGTGTGACATTATGTTGCCGCAATTAAAGATGATTTTATTTTAGGTCTTTTTACACTTATTTAACTATGGACGGCAATAAATATGAAGGGTACTACAGCAATAAACTCTCTATCCAATTATTCATTTGATGTATTCTTTACTGAAATATTTAGATTCAACGGTAGGTTTAAAAGTGCAGTAGTGCGTGGAGAAACAGAAGGTATCCCACTGTGGATCAGACTCTGACCTCCACAGTCGATCATGTTGTATTCGTTTGGTCGGTCCAGAGGCCAGCAGTCGTACTCCCTGTTATCCAGGTCGTGCCAACAAAAAGCAGGAAGGACTCGGAAAATAAAAACCTGGAAGCAAGACGACACAAAAACATACAGGAGCATAAAGACTCAAAGCAACATCTGCACCACTGCAAAGGTCAAAATAAATCAGATTTTAATGGGTTAAATGGGTTTAATAAAGATGGAAACACTGGTATCTGTCCAAAATTAAACAAATTGTTTTTTAATTTTTAAAATCAAACTAAGTAGGAAAAGGTGATGATGCTCTGTGAACAAACACGTAGATAGAGAGGTTAACACTCAGCTTTAAAAATGACAAATTAAACACGAAACAACCTGCAAAGAAGCCTTTATTGTAAAACTGCAGGCAAGAATCACAAGAAATGTAATAATAACCATAATAATCATCATCTTTAAATGCTAAGATGTTTTCTTACCCACAGCAGAAACCAACGTCTCTGTAGGTCCTTCATGCTGCTGCTGCTGCTGCTGACAGGCGAGGAAAGCTGCAGCTTCTGAGCTGCTCAGTCTGAAGAAGAGGAGGTTGAACCCAGAGCAGAGAGGACTTCAGTCTGCAGCGGATGAACCCTCACTGCCCTCTGCTGGGGAGAACTGTTACTGCATGTTGGTTTTTACTCTTTCAAAGGGAGGTAGAGGTCATTGAATCATGTTCCTGTTCTTAACATGTAGCTCAGAAACACGACTGAAGCTTAAATTATTCAGGTTTGACGAATCAGAGTTGAAATGAACATAGAAATTCATACTTTAGGAAAACATAATCATGTCATATAGCTCTAGGTGAGTTTACACACCTGGAGACAGGAGGAAGTTTTTTTGATTTCACTTAAATGCAACAGGGTGCGGCAGTCCTGAGAAAACCCTCAGATTTTATATGTTAGATGACCTGAACTGAGGACCAAGAACAATAGAAACATGTTTGAAGAGCTCAAACAACCCAAATGGGGATGCTTTGTCTTTGTTTTCCCTGGGTTGGCCTGGTGGGGGTTGCTGACAGGGAGAAACACCTAAACATAAAGTGATGAAGAACAGAAATCAGGAGGTTTATTATGTCGTTCTCACATATACATGCGTGGGTTTGGCTGGACTGGACCGGGAACGAGTGATGAGGAGCGGTGTGCCAGTAGGGATAAAAATAACAGCAAATAACTGGAGGTAGGAACTTCCCTGGCTTTAATTTATATTTATAAAAAATACAAGACATAATGTCTGGCTGAAGAGTGCCTGCAGAGGGGTCAGTAAGTTCCCCCCTTTGGCCCCTCTTGGTGGCGCCACTGCATTTGTTGTCCTGTTTCAGCAGCTGTTGAATAATCTCAGTTTAAAACATCAAAATGGCTGAGATTTATTAGTTAAAAAAGCTTTAAAGAAAATATTTTGATTCTTTGATAAAAAACTGTGCAGGTTTTAAAGATTTACCCTTTCTTGTTTTATGGAAACTTTCTGTGGTGTATTTACCAATTCTTTTTTTTTTTATTTTGGACATTTTTGAAGCAAAAACAGAAACATTTTCTGTACTAATAAATGAAATACAGCACATAAGAAAGTCCTCTTAGAAACTCTGGGTCTGTTAGATACAACAATGGCTAAGGTTCTTTTTATTCATTAAATTAATCCTAAATTAGACTCTTTTTTTTTTCCGTCCCCATGGAAAGTACTCCTGGTCCAGTAATTCTGCACTCTATTTGTATTTATTTTTCATAGAAGTACCCCTAGCCCACTGCATCTGTGTCCTTTCAACCAGTTTGACTTGTTCACACTAAGGCTGGTTCTGGTTCTGCTGGAGATGTCTCCTGTTTAAAGTGAGTTGTTCCTTTCCACTGTTGCCACATTCTTTCTCCCATCCCTCGAAGCAATGGAGTGAAATGACTGTTTTCATTTGTAATTCGGATTAAACTGCATGTAACTGGATCTAAATCTGACTCTGAGGTTCGAGAGAAATGATTCTATAGATTTTAATTAGAACTTTTTGTCCTGTAAAAGAGCTCCAGAACACTTGTTGATTAAGACCTTTAAAGTTTAAAGCACATCTGGGCCCCATAAGGAACACCTGTGAAGAATGGATCAAAGGTTCTGCTCCGTGTTGGTTCATCCAGAACATAATTACAGAGCAGATCGTGGTTCTAAAGCTGCTCAGAATGTTCTGTGGCCTGAGGCAGAGTAAGAACCTCATGTCAGTGAGTTCTGATGGTTCTAAGGTTGCCGGTACCGACCTCTGTGGGGTTCGGGTTTCCTGGTTCCGGTTGAGGAAACAACAAACACGAACCCGAGCCTTTGTTTAAATGCAGCCGGCACGCGACTCTCACCGCGACCACTAACCGACCAATCACAGGCGGCGCGAGGACACGCTGCTCTGCGGTGCGCGCGCTCAGCAGACAGAGAGGATCTGGAGGAGGAGGAATGCTGCTGCTTTCTAACTGGTTTTAATGGTTAAACTGGGTGTGTTGCGGGCTTGAACGGCTCGGTGACTGAGGAGGAGGTTTTATCTGACCCAGCAAACCTTCATGGGCCGCTTTCTAACCCACAGCATGTCTGAAAACTGGACTTTATTCTGATTTACTCATCCTGCCGCATCTGCTGAAGGGACTCAGGGAAAACTGGGATTAAGTCTGGAAAACCTCCCTGATCTCCGACCACAGGAAGGAGGATGCTGATCCTGGTTCTTCTGTCCTGGTTCTGGATCTTGATCCAGGGACAGAGTTTGGACCTTGACAGGTGGGTCATTTTTTGTCCTTACTTGGAGTTTTATCATTTGAACGTAGATATATTGATTTTAATTGATATATTAATATAATTATCCAGATAGATCAGATTCATTTAAACACAGCCTTATAATTAAATGATATATGCAATATTAACGGGATCATAAAGTTCTTTAAATAACCAGTAATTCTTGATGTGAAGTTTTATTGCATCTCTGTAGTATACCTGACTTTAGTAACATTTTCTTCCATGTTGTGAGTCTAATATAGTTGCACAAAAATGCCAAAATGTTTGGAACCGCAAACTTGAATGTGTTTTCCTGAGATTTTATGTGACAAATCAACACAAAGTACAACATGATTATGAGATATGAGAAATATTATGAATACTTTACTATATTCCTATAAATAAATATCTGAAAAGTGTTCATTCTTGATCGCAAAAAAGGTCAAGCTCAGTTTGGTGCGTCTGTGAACATTTCTTACCACAGATTCTTCTTTAGGTCTGGACTCTGACTGGGCCATTCTCACAGATAACTTCCCATATCATGATGCTGCCACCACCATGTTCCAACATGCAGCAGTGTGTTCATCATGTTAGATCTCTGCTACATTTAGTATTTTGTATGTAGAGCAAAAAGTGAAGTTTTGATCTCATTTAACCAGAACATCTTCTTCCACGTGGCTTGTGGCAAAGTGCTAATGGAACCTCTGGTTTTGCAGTTGTGTGTGTGTGTGTGTGTGTGTGTGTGTGCATGGGTTTTTATTGTACAACAAAAAAGGCAATCCTGCATTGTTTTCCTTCCACTCCATAATTATGCACTACTTTATGTTGTTCAGTGAAATAACATCCCGCTGAAATGCTTTGAATTTTGTGGTTGTTATAAAAGAAAATCTAAAACTATGATCACTTTTGCAGAGCAATGTAAGAGCTAATCTCAAACTAAAAGAAGGAAACTAAACAACTTGAGGGTAAGAAGCTGAGGAATTGCTGAGGTGTGACAGGGGATGGAAAGTATGCAGAGGGAGTGTAAAACGAGGGCGACGCCACCCTCCCTCCCCTCGTCTCTGGCTCCTATAATTCATGTTGAGACAGGCTCGAGGAAACAGGAGATGTCAAGATGCTCCTCTGCCGGTCTCGACTAGCAGAACTGACATTAACCAAACACTCAGAGCTTCCTGCAGCCAAGCAGGACAGGACAGCTCTGCAAAGCTATTACCAGAAGTCAGAGCCCACCCTGCAGAAATCTCTGCATGTTTGTCACAGACAGGAAATGACTGAATCTCAGCTTGTTTGTTTGTGTTTTAATAATCCAGCTGCAGTAAAAAATGGCCCCTAGAAGGACACACAAACATACTCATTATTAGTTGTGTCTCTGTGTTTGCAGCTGGACAGACCAGGCGGTGTTGTCTGACGGTCTCTGTCGCTATGGTAACAGCGTGGAGTGCTGCTGGGGCTGGAGACGGATGGACTGGGGACGGTGTCAACGTGAGGGCAAGATAACACGCTGAAGTTTATTATAACTGTCCCCACTGGTTTTATTAGAAATCTTGTAAAGTTCTCATCCCTGACGATCTCTCCCAGGGTTTTATGCTCCTCATTTAATCTCACAATATGACACCATAATATGAGGCTCTGAGGATTTACAGCCCTGTTGAAAGCGTCCTGATCCACCCCATAAATTCTGTATATTTCTCTTTCAAGAAGCCAGACCTTCTTATAAGGCTCTAAAGTGTTCTTCATCATCAGTTAATGCAGGATTTCTGAAGGTCTTTGGCTGCTTTTTTACTCTGCTTTAGTCCATTCCCGGGCCATCTTGTCTACTAGGCAACTTAACTTTTATGAATCATTCAGGCATAAAAAGGTTCCTAAACTGAAGAGATAAACGAGTGTTGTGTTTGCACATAACAGACACGATAGCCATAAACCAGTCTGAAATGGGATTGTTAGTGCGTAAAGCAGGTGGATTTATTTATAAAGCAATGAGCATTAAGTGGTGTGCCTGACATTGCTAAGAAATAAATTAAATTGTCTAAAAGAAAATGAAATAAATTCAGAAAAGCAATAACACACTGATTGTCTTAAGATTAATGTGAACGCAGACTGGGTCAGATATTCAGTTCAGTAACCACTGCAAAGGTCCAATCATCTGTGTACCTACCTGGACCTCATGGTCCTCTATTTAGTGATCTGGAGGCCACACAAGGTCTTAGAAGGTCACAAAGGTCCTAAAGAGACGGTCCATTAAAGGCTTGAAAGGTCAACAATAAAACTTTAAACATGGAGTCAGTGCAGCAAACAATAAAGAGCTGCAGCACCGGCCACCCTAACTAACACCAACATGCAAAGACAAAAATGTTGGGTTCTGATAAAGGTGTGGATGATCCTCCTAATTAAAGAAGTTAAAGGATCTGACCCGTGAATAAAAGCCTAAATTTGATTAAATAAAATATTTCTCTTTTAGTAAAAAATAAAGTAGTAAAAGTAAAGATTCTTCTTTACCCCACATTTCTTTGTCAGACTCAAAACTGGCTACATCCATCCAGGAGGATCTAAAGGCACCACTCTATGTTCGGCCCAACAGATTTCCACCTTCACAGGCCTTGGAAGTAGAAACACACCAGTCTATGGACCAGAGATTAAAATCATCCAGTTTTCCCTCAATCGACTCTGATCAGTGATCCGCACGTCTAATCCTGCTTTTTCCTGCTCATTTAATAAAAACTCTGATATACTTTTGTTTTTTTTTTTTGGTTTGCAAACCTATCAGCAAACACCCTGGTCATTGCTCCTCATTTTTAACTTTAATAAAAATCAGATAAAGGTCAGGGACGTAAATCTTGGTGCATAAATGGGGATAATCTTGTAATCCCTTCATTTTCTGTTGGACTCCAATTTATCCTCTTTCCAGAAGCCTGCAGCACATTTTTCATTTTGTAGTCAATGTTTGTTACATTTAACTTTTGAACTGATGAATTAAAAAGTGAGTTTGGATGTGCTTTCCTCCTTAGTAGGTAAAATCTCAGATGACCAAAAACTGGCATCCTGCAGTAAAAGCCAGATTAAGTCACAGATATATGAAAACTCAAAAATCCATACAACGTCTGGTTCAGCTGGACCACAGCGACCCACACATAGTTTTAGCTACAGCTTCAGATTAGGTAGATCTGAGTGTCATCTGCATAATGTTTGACTTTTTGAAGATCAAGCTCAGAGGGATCATGATTACAAAGCAATATTAGACACTTGGGATAGCATTAAAACAAGATAACACACTTTGACTCTCATAAAACTGGATTTTAGCTTCAACCATGTGATTCCCAAACAGCTGTTGACTGAAAACGTCTGAGTGGGCGATCAGCTGACACCTGATGCATCTTCCAGATTTTATTTCAGATTTTTGCTGCATTTTTTTCTGTCCCTTTAAGAAAAGACTTGTAGTTATCACTCAGGTTGCGATGTTCTAAGTAGGGCTGCAGGATTTCAGGAAAAGAAATTGCAATGCTATGGCTGAAAATTGCAATAATGAAATCATTTCAAATCATCTGACAATATTCTGATTCTTTTCTGTCTTTAACATTAAAAAATGTCCGCTCCACCCACCCTGAGCTCCGGTGCCTCAGCCACAGAAAACACACATCAGGTGAGGACAGTTAGAGTCCGTCCAACTGGCCATGGTGTTCCACCAACTGCTGCATCCTAATTTTCACTTGCGTTTGCAGTTTTGCACACACTGATATTGGGAAGACAACATTATTATTTAAGCTAAAAATAAGCGAAGAAGCTAAAATCTGAAGTAAAACTCTGAAAGCCTGGAGGACCGTTCAGTCACGACCACCTTCTGAGATAACGAGAACGTCTGGCTGTGTGGTAGAGAAATGTGATGGAACAAGGGAGACTGTCTGTCAACACCAACCCAAACAGACCACATGTTGTCTGATGGATTATTTATGTGAAGCCAGCGGCTGCTTGGAGGCCCAGGAATGAGCCTAAAGGATCATTCTGGAATCTGGGTTTTGCTGTTAATGAGCTAAAACATGGACAACATGAACAGCTTCCAGGAAGATAAGACGCTGCACTGAAAACTGATCCAGAGTCAGCCGTTTTGACATGTTCATACATTGTTAACCTGTCACATGTACATTAACACCTTCTGTGTGTGTGTGTGTGTGTGTGTGTAGCTGACTGTCAGCAGGGCTGTAAACACGGAGACTGCGTGGGACCCGACAAATGCAAATGTCACCCAGGATACACCGGCAAAGCCTGTAACCAAGGTAACCACAAGCATCCACATAGAAGTGGAGGAGTGGGACCTTCTCCGGACATCTGGACCGAACTGATCCAGATGATCCAGAACTGAACTGATCCAGAAGTGAGACCTGTTCACCTGCTGCTGACTGAGGAACGCTGCCGGTTCTTAGAAAAGCTTAATTTACCGTCATGCGAGGAGACAGACGCATTCCTTTAATGCCTGTTTGACCTGTAAGGGCGTGTCTTACCCGCACTCCCCCAAAACACACACACACACAGACACACACAGCCCCTCTAGTGCCTCTCTAAACTTAGATCAGCTCTGATACACACACTCCACCGACAGATACACACAAAACCCACACGATCTGCTGATTAGAGGCTTCAATGTGACTCACATCCTGACTTTAAACAACGTTTGGCTTCAAACACACACACCAGCAGTGTGTAACATAACACTGATGTTTGTAAGGACCCTCAGGGACACAATGCATTCCCCGGTTTAACCGTCTTCCTGATGAAGACCCTGACGGATGAGCCAGAACTGAGAGCCGTCTGTAGACTCAACAAACATCTCCCAGCTCTGCTTTCTGTTTTTTTGCTCCGTATGCACGTTAAAGTCCCCACAACAATAGTAACACACGCAGATACACATTTACAGCACTCCTGGTCAACAACAGGGCTGGAGGTCAGAGGTTAATCCAACAAACTGACGTGAGGGATGAAAAAAGAGAAGAAGACGAGCTCTCAGGTTAATGTTTGACCCCTGACCTCTCTCCTCTGTGTGTGTGTGTGTGTTGCAGACCTGAACGAATGCGGTGTGAAGCCTCGGCCTTGTAAGCACCGCTGCATGAACACGCCGGGCAGCTACAAGTGTTACTGTCTGGACGGATACGCTCTGCAGCCGGACGGCAGCTGCAGGAGTGAGAAATTCGTCCATATTTCCTTGTTTTTCCTCCTGTTGCAGAATTTCATCCTCATAGCTGGCCCCCAGTTTAAGGTTTCATATCTTGGTGTACTTCTAGATGTACGGACCTGTTACCATGCCAACTGTCAGTACGGCTGCGAGGTGATGAAGGGCGAGGTGCGGTGTACCTGTCCGTCTCCAGGGTTACGTCTGGGCCCAGACAGACGCTCCTGTGTCGGTCAGTCTGTGATTCAGAGCTGATTAGATGTTGCCTCTTGTTGCTTCAACATTGCTGCGTTGCCTCTCTGCAGACATAGACGAGTGTGCGCTGGGCGGAGTCATGTGTCCTCGTCACAGGAAGTGCTTCAACACGTTCGGGAGCTTCTTCTGTAAATGTCACCTGGGCTTCAAGCTGACGTACATCAACGGGCGCTACGCCTGCATCGGTGAGCCTGAGTTTGTATAAAGGTGTCAGGATCCAGGTTTGGGTCTGCAGGTCTTTATTCTGGAGGCAACTGCGTCCATCCATGCAGAGCCCTTTAAAAATTTCAGTGCCCCTTGAGTGTTTCCACTTTCTACAATCACAAGTAAAACTCTGAAATCTTCAGTGGGTCCTCAGAAGTCACCTGATTAGTTCTGTGTGGGGATGCTGTTCTTCACCAGGGACAGGGAAGCTGGTCAGAGTTGATGGGAAGATGGATGGAGCTAAATCCAGGAAAACCCTGGAAGAAAACGTGTTAGAGGCTGCAGAAGGCTGGAGACTGGGGTGGAGGTTCACTTTCCAGCAGCATACAATAGATGGTTTAGATCAAAGCGTACTAATGGGTTTGAGTGGCCTAGTCAAAGTTCTCACCTAAATCTATGGCAAGAATTGAAATTTAACATTCACAGATGTTCTTCATCTTGTCTGACTAAGCTCAAGCTTTTTTCCAAAGAAGAAAACTCTGAGTCTGTAGATCCAAAACTGGTGGAGAAAACCTCCCAGACCTGCAGCTGGAGCTGCTGCTGGTAGCGGTTCAACGATCGATTCAGAGAGACAATTACAGAAGCTTCCAGAACCTTCAAAAATCATTATTTTTCTTCCACAGAGGGTATTCCACTGTCCGTACTGGGATAGGCCAGTTTCCACAGAGGGTATTCCACTGTCCGTACTGGGATAGACCAGTTTCCATACTGGGGTATTCCACTGTCCGTACTGGGATAGGCCAGTTTCCATACAGGGATATTCCACTGTCCGTACTGGGATAGGCCAGTTTCCATACAGGGATATTCCACTGTCCGTACTGGGATAGGCCAGTTTCCATACAGGGATATTCCACTGTCCGTACTGGGATAGGCCAGTTTCCATACAGGGATATTCCACTGTCCGTACTGGGATAGACCAGTTTCCATACAGGGATATTCCACTGTCCGTACTGGGATAGGCCAGTTTCCATACAGGGATATTCCACTGTCCGTACTGGGATAGACCAGTTTCCACAGAGGGTATTCCACTGTCCGTACTGGGATAGGCCAGTTTCCATACTGGGATATTCCACTGTCCGTACTGGGATAGACCAGTTTCCATACTGGGAATCTCCTGAGGTCAAACATCTGATCCAAGTTATTTTATCCACAAGGAAAAACCAAACAGAAACAGATTCTGACTCATTTATCTTCTCCAGACTCCAAACCACAGAAGCATCACTGAAACATCTCTGCAACAGTTAGAAATATTTGTAAAAACAATAAGTTAGGAGCAAATGAAGTAAAAATCATAAATGTATGAAGTAAACAACCCAGAGACATGTTCGTTCATTAGAAGATCCAGTTTTATTTAGGTCTGAATCTTCTCCGTTCTACCTGAAAACACCTGGAAACCTGGAAACTGAAGGTCAGAAACATTTCTGAATACGTGCAGTTAGTAATCATCCTGTCGGACGTAGAGGATCTTTGATTTGGGAACTTTTCTAGACCAAAAGTTTTATATTTTCATCTCCAGGCTTTTCCATTTAGAAGAAATGAGATAAAACAGGTTCTAATGGAAACTCAGCCCAGAGGAAACACATGTTCTTACATCTCATATCCGGCAGGTGAAAAATTGTTTGGTCACAGATTCAGATTTTAATGTTTTTTCCTTAACTCTGTGAGCTCTGCCGACCCATTTAAAGCAGCTTTAACTGGTTCTGCCCAGGATGGTTTCATGAAAATTATCTTATTGTCAAACTTATCTTAGTTTTTTTGGATAAATATAAATAATTTGCTGTAAAACCTGATAATAATAATGATCCAAAACAGCAGTTTTTAACGCATATATAAATGTGTTCATGCTTATTCCTGTAAGCAGAGTTATTTATTTATTAGAACATAGATATAATAATGTCATAAAGTAACCGGGTCGGCGATGGTTCCTCTGTTTCTCACCAGATAAGGACACTCGGCCGTTCTGCTCCCTCAACGCTTCTTCTCCAAAGTGCAGGTGTAAAGACGGAAGCTGCAAAGGTAACAACACATCCTCATCAAACAAGAACCCAACTCATCTATAGGTCCGATTGTTTTCTGACACCTTAAAACCTGGAGTTAGAGTATAAATCTCTGATCAAAACCTGCTGTTTGGGAAGTCATTTGGTACTTTATTCCAGAGGAACGGGCAGTAGAAACAATTATAATGTGCTAGACCAACAGATCAGATCCATGATGGTTCCACCTCTCAGTTTAAAGGACCTAAAGAATCTGCTGCTAACACCTTGGTACCTCTGGAGGGAGGTCCGGTTCGGCCTGGAAGTTTTTCTTGTTTTGTAATATTTCTCACAGTGAGGATAGAAGTGATAAAAAGGTATTAAAAATTCTCCGCAGTCATTTTGGGGAGAAATCGGACCCAGACACGTTCCTCTAAGAATAAAACCTATAATCATATAGGCTACTTTATACAGCAGTTACATCAGGTAGTGTCATTGGGCTGCTGAACAGAACCAAACGATCAGATTTAAGAGTTTTCAGCCATCAGAGTTCATCACCATTATCACAGGATGATGAATCCTGAATATGATGATTCATTTTTACAGATAAATAATAAACAACAACGAAGATCCGTACTCACAGGTTGGTTTTCTTCTTCTCCAGGGATCCTCAAAGTGATTTTAGAGCCGCACAGACCCAGAACTACAACTCCCATCACCACCACTGCCACAACCTCCACGACTGCTACTACATCTACAACCAAACCTACAACTACTATAACCACTACAACCACACCTACCACCATACCTACAACCATACCGACAACCAGAACTTCAACCACTCTCACCGCTACTTCCACCACTGTTTCATCTACAGCTTATCCAACAACTGTTGCCTTGACGACGACTATCATAGCAACAACCTGGACAGCTACCTCTACTGTTGCTATGACGACAAAAACACTAACCACACTGCCTGCCACAACTGTCACTACAACTCCTCCCACTGTCCCAGCAACCACTGCTCAGACCACGCCCACACCTGAGGCTTCCACCACAGCCCTGACTACACCTCCTCCTCCCCCTGCTCCACCCACTACTGCACCTGTGGTTGCCACAGCAACCACAATGCTACCCACCACCTTGGTGACAACCACGCTGAACAACAGAATCAACAAGGACGTGACGCAGAGACAGAGAGGGGACGTCCAAAGTGAGGAAACATTGCACCCCTTTATAGGCTGATAAGGAAATTAAACAGCAGTTTGCTGTGATTTAAATGAATAACAAGCTATTAACTCGTCAGATATGCTGTAGTTAATAGTAGGTAATTACACAAAGCAAACAGAGAAACCATTCGATACTAATTGTTGGGTTTATTCTTGTTCTTCAGTACCTCGGCAGCCCGGACACAACCACGTCTGGGAGTTTGAGATCGAGCTGGGAAACACAGCCGAGGACGCTGGGGACAATCCTGGTACGTGATGCTGATATTTATCAAAGTCGTGTCTCTGCAAATGAGAAAATCTGCCCCCATCAAGTGGAGTTTCATTCATCTGCAGCCCCTGCTGTGCAGCAGAGTAAGCAGTAGGGGGCGCAATAGAGACAGGTGCAACATAAATGGCTTCATGTGTCACAGCCCTACAGGAAACACAGAGTCCAGACTCTGAGGTTGGAAAGAGCTTTATGAGCTGCAGTCTTTACTAAATGGTAGAACTGGAGCTGGACAATATGTTGCAAATATATCATCATCTCAATACCAGTATGTACAGAATAAATATCTCCACTTGACATGAAGTATTTACGGTCTATTGTAGCCCAGGTGTCAGGAGGTCACACTTTGCTTGCTAGTGATATATTCAGCTGATTGGATGGAGTCTGTCTGGTCACACCTGACGTAGATGATAGTGACCAGAATGATTTCTAACACCGTGTGGGCCTAACGAGAAGATCAGAGCTGTGAAAACATATCCAACATGTTTTCTTATCGCTGATGTGAAGACGATTACAGAAATATTCATATTTATGTGCAAATCTGGTAAAAAACCCTGAAACAAATCCAATTTTAATCCGGCTGCATAATCTTAAAAGGATTTCTCTATAAAAACAAATCCAAACTTTGGTCGAGATGAGAAATATTTTTAATTGCAAGATATTTCTGGCCCGTGCAAAAATTCCTGGAGAATAAAAGTAAATTAAGGATTTTTAAATTTATATTTTTTAAGTTGATCTACCTACTTTTAAACATGTAACCCCTGAGATCCAGTTTCACTATGGTTCTATGGTTTAAGGATATTTTGCGTATGTACTCTTCAAAATTCAAATTCAATTCAATTCAAAGATACTTTTTTGATCCCCGAGGGGAAATTAGAATTCCAGTACAACCCATCCAAACATACATCATGACACAAGACAAGGGGGGACGGGTCACCGAGGCTTTGCTGCCCACTCACAGGCGCTGCCCTTGCTAGATGAGAAAAGAGACCACATTAGGTAAGTAGAGGGGGAAAAAAAATCATATTTCACACTTTATCCTTAGCAGGATACAGTTTGAGATTAAAAAACCTCAGCACAAAGAAGCAACACGTATGCAAAGCAACATCATGCCGGGAACGGTGAAGGTGGTGTGAAGGGTGCATATATTTATCTTGAGCATGTGAGTGTGTGCAAGTGAGTCCATGAAGCACTGTCCCAGAGGCCATTGTCCTTGATGGTTCGTTGGAATGTTCATCAACCGGCCAAGTTCTGAGCAGGTCCACAGATGTCCTCAGGGAAGGGAGGAGGCAGAAGGAGCACAGCGCCATGTTTACATAACTTCCAGGAGAAGTTGAAGATAGCCAGCCATCAAGGCCGTGCAGGGGAGCCAGATTCAGAAAAACAATAATTATTTGGGTTAGGCTGACTCTTAATTTTCAGTCAGCCTTGAGAGTCTCGCTGGTGCTTCTCAAAGGCGAATCCAAACAGCCAAATTCCTGGTCTTTCTGCCAGATCCGAGCGAACAACTTTCTCCAAGATTTATCCCATTTCACCCCTGAGTCCAGGAACCGCAACCTGCCTGCGATCCTGTGTAAGGATCACATCCAGTCTGCGATTCAGCTCACGTAACATCTCAGTCTGAGTGCTGATCGCCCTGAAGATCCCATCATACATGCCAGGCAGCCTCATAATGGCCAGAACAGCTGCTGACATTCTCCGAATTTCTCGATATGCCAGGTAACCGCTGACTCCAAAAAGCAGAAATCCTGATATCAAACATCCAATTATATACATATCTTCCACATCCTCGACTGACATTATCGCCAGACACACAATCCTCCACTTCTGCCAGGAGTCCATCGTGTATCCAGAGAAAAACGTCCAGTCCGGACAAGTTGGGTTCTCCTTCACCCTGTCTTCTCCTCGAGAAAATTTGATCAATTGCATTGAGAGACCAGCTGACCAAATCCATATTTTGGAATAATTTTGAAGATATGCAAAAAGAGGCTCCAAAAAAAGACAAGGCACACAGCTGAAGCAGGGCAGATATGGGAGGGGTGCGGGAGACAGAGAAAAAGCGTCCACCTCCACCGAGAGCAGAAAAAAATATATATAAATATGGGAAAAACGAGAAAACATGAAAATATCTCCTAACCCAGACCATGGAAATCTCCATTAGGAGCCCTAAATGAAATAACTGGAGCTGTGAAAAACAAGACTGGATGATGACCCATGTTCAGAGAGGGGAGGATGGCGAAGGTCTCACCTGCAGTCCACTGCTAGCATACTGCAGGTGGGCATGCATCTTGGGGTCACCACAGCTCCATAACAGCCATTAGATGATATCTACAGGCCAACTGGTTGTTGGCAAATGTAACCATGAGGAGTTTTCTAAACTCTTCTGGGACTTTAACTGGACCTGTTTGAATTGGTCAGATTAGATTAAACCCTCTGATGGGTCTGCTGTAGAGCAAAGGATGAACATGTGGAAAAGTAATACCGGGACATTTAAAAAAAAGTGTTTCAGCTGAACCAAGGTCGCCTTTGGATCTCTTAGTAGGGTAATGCCCCCCCCCCCAAAGGACCATAACTCTGTCATTTCTAGTAGTATAATACATTTGGACTTTAACTCTTTGACATTATTAGAAGAAAGAGCAGAAAACGTTTAAGGGATGTTTAATGTTTGGTTGTACAAACCCTGTGGCCTGTTTTCTGAAAGTTCAGACCAGTGAACAGAAGGGCTAAACTACAGATCTGTTTGTTTTCTGTAGAGTTCGGTGATCTCCACTGCAGCTTTGATCGTGGCCTCTGTGACTGGATATCAGACAGAGAGGGAGATCTGCACTGGGAAGCTGTGGACAGTCCTGCAGGTAACAACACCACGGGGCTAGCTAGAGTCCCGCTAACCGCTTTCACTGAAGCTCCTGGCAGAGTTTGGGTTTATAGGTTTTAAAATATCCAACCCGATATGATTATGTTTTATGTCTCAGGTGGGCGGTACCTGTCTGTCCCTGAACTAAAGGCGGGGCAAAGGAGCAACCGAGGCGCCCGATTGGCCGTTGACATAGTCCCTCTGCTGAATCAGGGCGACATGTGTTTCTCCTTCTCCCATTGGTTGACAGGGCACCATGTAGGCGTCCTGCAGCTGTTCATCCGCAAAAAAGGACGGGACCAAAGGTACCAGAGTTGTTGTAACCTCTGACCTCTAATATATCTGCTGTTTCTGGAGAATGCTGGGTAAAAGCTTGCTCCTTCTTGGCTCTCTCAGGTATGGCTCCGCCCTCTGGAGCAGGACAGGTGGACATGGGTGGAGACAGACGCAGGTTACCTTGGAGACACATTCTGTGGACAAAGTGAGTTATGCGATGATGATGATGAGTCTGATGGTAAGATCAGGACTGATGATGATGATGAAGTTGGTGAGAAAGGATGACGATGATAGAGATGATGATGATTCTGATTATATTTATGATGAAGATCATGGTAATGATTCTGATGATAAGAATGATGATGATAATGGTCATGCTGATGATGATTATGATGATGATGCGTGTGCAGGTACTGTTAAAGGCCGAGCGAAGGATTGGACAACGAGGACAGATACTGGTCGATGATGTCACACTGAGACAAGGGGCGTGTCTATGACATCATCAGCAGAGTGATCAGAGACCTTCAGGTCGCCTCATTTAAAGGACCATTCTGCTGATTTTTAACGCTGGACCTGAACGTTAGACTGCTGATGGGTTTGAGTAGATCTACTGAAACTGGAAACAAGACTGGAGGCGTCCTTCATCTCCTGAGGTTGTCTTAAAACCACGATCAGCAGCCTTGGACTCATCTTCTGTCAGCTGCTGTTTGTTTGGTTTGTTCATTCCTCCAGAGCATAAAGGTTGATCAGATCCTTTCTCACACGTTTTTAATTTGTTGGCAAAACCAGAAAGTTATTAAATGATCTCTGCTCAGACGCTGATGAATGTGGGATCATCAGAAGATCAGAACAAGCAGGCAAATATTGATGTAGCAGCTTTCTGGACGTCGATCTGAAGGTGCTGAACAAAAGAAACGAAGCGACAGCTGGTAGACATTACAGCAGTTTTTACAGAAGGTTCTAGGTTTGGTCCTGAAGGCAGGTCAGGAACCAGAACGACCAGAACATGAAGCAGAAGCAATAGATCCGTTACCATGGTAACTAACGATGGAAACCTTAAATGCAGAGTGGGAAAGGTTTACTGGTTAATCAAAGCACCTCAACCAATCAGAGGCCTTAAAGTCAAGTTATAGTCACCTTTAACTGAGAGAAATCTTCATCAGCAGAACCGATGCTTCCCTTCAAACCGAGACTAACCAGAAACTAAATTCTTTAACTTTCTCTTATCTATAAAAGATCTTTACCATTTATCTTTTAATATTCCAGCTCAGAGCTTCTCACACCCACCAAACCAGCTCCGAGTGTCTCTGTCTGGTCATTTATGTCAACCAGAGTTCTTATATGATGCGGTTTAAACTCAACAATGGTTGAGTTTAAACCGCTGAAATGGTGAAATGGTGTTTCATGGCAGAACGTGGAAGACAATTCAGTTTATTTATATAACGCCACTTTCACAGCATGTCGTACCAAGGCACATTACAAGAAAATTTTAATTCAATCCAGTCATACAGATACAAAGTCAAGTTCATACATTCCAATTAATCGTAACCATTGAACAGTTCAGTCAGATTCAGTTATTTATTCAAATTGGATAAAAAGTTTTTCTATCTAAGAAAACCCAGCAGATTGCATCCAGTCAGTGACTTGCAGCATTCACTCCTCCTGGATGAGCATGTAGAGACAGTGGACAGTCACTGGCGTTGACTTTGCAGCAATCCCTCATACTGAGCATGCATGTAGCGACAGTGGAGAGGAAAAACTCCCTTTTAACAGGAAGAAACCTCCTTATTAAAGACATAAAACCACATTTCAAGACTGAGTAAATCATTGATTTCTTACCCAACAAATGACCAAAACTGGTACTGAGAAAAAACTGAAAGGAGTTGCAGCCAATAATGATCCCATTAAAGTTATTAAATTAATTACAGATTATTAATTTAGACACTTTTAATCTGGAGATCGGTAAAACAGCACATGTAGTAAAACTTTGTTAAATATATGGAATAGGTTTGAAATAACACTTACAGATAATATTTTACTGTAATATTCTGTTATTGTTATGTAAATAAAAGCTTTTTTTCAGTTTTTAAAACACTAAACCTGTTTATATTAACTTTCTTTGTTAATTAGATATTTTCTTAAAGTGAGTAAACGTCTGTGAAAATCAGCAAATCTTTTGATTTAAATTCATATTTTATTTATAATTCATATATTTTAAATCTATATGATCTAACTGGAAGGAAGTAGTTTTTTTATGGAGTACCAAATTCAACTAATCAACAAATTAATACAACTAAATAAATACACTAAATAAATCACTACATTTATCCTTAATAATTAAAATGTTTCTATTATTTCTAATAAGCAATTTAATACTTCCCTAATTTATTAGAAGTTAATTATTTATATTTTTTAAAGTCAGTGGGCGGGGCTAATACTGCTAGAAACAAGCGGATTGGTTTGTTGTATTATTTCTAAATTAAGATATTACTTTTATTTAATGAGCTGTGATGAGTTTAAATGATTTCATGATGAAAATAAAGTGGAAATTATTTTGTACATGTAATAAAGACATTTTAATTGGGTTTACCTGATAAATTAATGACAGACAAATAAATATTGATTTGTTTCCTATTTATTGCTTTTATTACAGCTGTTTTTACTTTTTGGTAGAAATGTTTATTGGATTGTTAGAGTTGTCGGCCCTCGTTAGTTTACAGCTAATTATTTGTTATTTATTTAATAAATGACAATGTTTTAGTTGACAGTTTCTGCAGTTATACTAAATGCAGGACTTCACAGGTTTTTGAGGACCAAGTTATCAGGGTTTTCGTACCTATCTGATAAAATAAGACCACTTTCAGATGCTGGAGCAGGTGGAGATGCTTCACCTGCAGAGACAGGAGGAGGAGGGCGGGAACGTCCCTGATGATTTACATCCCAACATCTGCTGCAGAGGACCAGGAAACATCTGGACGGAGCTCCGTAGATTCCTAAGTTTATGGACCCCCAGCTCAGAGTGTGGAGGCTGAAAGCTGTGATTTACAGCCAGAGGTGGATGTGTGTTGGAATCTCTGCTGAGGGAGGAGGTTCTCCAGTTAACCTTATAATTAACACAATCAGGTTTCCACTCTGCTTTCTGGTCAGGATCAGTAAACTTCTGATATGAGCTTCAAAAATCATCTTCATATAAGAGGCCTATAAATCTAAAGCAAGAGGAAGAGGTTTCCTCAGAGGATATTTCTGTTTGAAGCCTCCAGGAAAACATGAATGCAGTTATACATGCAGGAGTGCCCCCTGCTGGAGGTTATGTGCAGTACATCTGTTTTTATTGGA